>NC_026153.1:8026695-8029373 GCF_000512975.1 Sesamum indicum
AACTCTTACTATACTTGCAGTAGCAGCACCTTCCAGAATTTCAGGGGATAGACTCCAGATACAAAGTATCAGTCTATTTGGTGCTCTGACATACCCTTACGACTTGTTGATACCACATTGAACCTTCTTTGTGGGATCTCCACTCAAAAGGTTGGGTTGCTGTCGTAGATATATCACTGATGGGTTTTCAGTCCCATCCCCAATCTGGACTTATGAACTTGTGACAGATTTAATCCTTTCGTCAAAGGATCAACCACATTGTCCTTTGTTCCCACAAAGTCAATGCCTATTACTCTGTCTGACACTAATGCCCTTATAGACTTCAGTCTAACTTGGATGTGTCGTTTAGTCTTTTGATTGTATTTACGACTCCTCACCTTGCTATTGTGGGTTTGGCTATCACAATGTACAACAATCGGTGAAAGAGGCTGACTTACAATGGGAAGTTGTGATAACAACCCAAATAGCCATTCTGCCTCGGTACCATTCATATCTAATGCACATAACTTGACTTCAAATGTAGACCAGGTTATCAAAGTTTGTTTTGCAGACTTCCAGGAGACTGCTCCCCCACCTAAGGTAAAGACATATCCTGAGCACCCATTACTCCCGGAGTTTTTGGCTATCCAGCTAGCATCACTATATCCCTCAAGAACAACAGGGAATATGCCATAATGTATGGCCAGTGACACCGAGCCCTTTAAGTACCTTAGTACTCTATCCAACGCACCTCAATGAGTTTTGTCAGGACAACTAGTGTATCTAGCCAGCTTAGAGACAGAAAATGATATATCTGGTCTCGTGCCATTTGCCAGATACTGTAAGCTCCCAATAATTTGGGAATAGCTGTGCAATTGGAACACCACTTTCATTTTTGAATAAAGCTACAGAAGGATCATATGGTGTTTTAGCAATTCTACTGTTTTGATAACCAAATTTCTCAATTATCTTCTCAACATAATGAGATTGAGAAATGGTTATTCCATCAGTTGACCGAGTCAACTTGATACCAAGAATCACATTAGCTTCACCCATATCCTTCATTTCAAACTTGTTTTTCAAAAATGACTTGGTTTCGATCATAATATCTAGACATGATCCTATTAACAGAATATCATCCACATACAGGCATAGAATTATCATTTTATCTCCTTTAACCTTGCAGTATATACATTTATCATTCTCATTTACAGTGAAGCCAAATGCAAGAATAGTTTTATCAAACTTTTCATGCCACTGTTTGGGTGCTTGTTTAAGTCCATATAGAGACTTAACAAGTTTACAAACTTTGTGCTCGTTACCATGAGCTACAAACCCTTCAGGCTGATCCATGTAAATTTCTTCCTCGAGTTCACCATACAAGAAGGCTGTTTTCACATCCATCTGGTGAATCGGGAGATTATACACCGAAGCAAGTGCTATAAGCACCCGGATTGTAGTCAATCGAGCTACCGGGGAATAGGTATCGAAATAGTCTATTCCCTCCTTTTGTTTAAACCCTTTGGCCACCAATCTGGCTTTAAACTTATCTATGGTCCCATCAGGTTTCAGTTTCCTTTTAAAAATCCACTTACATCCAATAGTAGTACACCCTGGAGGGAGATCGACTAGTACCCATGTTCTATTGGAAACAATGGAGTCCATCTCACTTTTGACAGCTTCTTTCCACTGCTTGGCTTCTGAAGAGGCCATAGCATCTTTGAAAGTTATCGGATCATCCTCGATGTTGTAAGTGACAAAGTCACTTCCAAAATCCTTGACGATCCTAGCTCTCTTACTCCGTCTAGGTTCATCTGACTCCTCATGAGTCTGATTAGAACTACTAGGACCAACCCCCACATTTGACATCTTTTCCACATGTTCAGGAATAGATGTGGAGGTAAGTGAATCATCAAGCGAAACATTAGAAGGTATTCCTGTTTTTAAAGGAAATACATCTTCTAGGAATACAGCATCACGAAATTCGACTATTGTGTTGACCTCAATGCCTGGAATTTCTGATTTAATAACCAGAAATCTTAAGGCATAACTTGTCTCCACATAACCCAAGAACACGGCATCAACAGTCTTAGGACCCAATTTCTTTCGTTTGTGTTTGAGATGAGGAGTCTGTTTTGTGTAATTCCAGATGTGAAGTCTCCTTATTTTAGTGATGAAACTGAATACTTGAAACAACAGATCCTCTATTTTCTTACAGTCTAGAGAGAAACTTCTTGCCCTCACAGGTTTCTCTCTACCTCACAGGTTTCTCTCTAGAAAGAATGCTCTCTAGAGAGGTTTGACCTCACAGGTTTCTCTCTAGAGTGCCTCAACATGAATTTGCTCTTTAATATTTTTCTTCAAGTTTCTGCAAGTTTTGGTCTGATTAAACGCATCTCCTTGTGCTCCACTACGTTTCTACCGATCCTGTTTGTGGTTTTGAGGGTGCTTTGCCGTCTCTAGAACCTCTACCGTTCATAAGTAATACATTCTGTTGGATTTTTCCCTTCCAACCTGCTGCAGCAGTTTCCTTGTTGTTTGGTGGACCTTTTGCTGCAAACAGGAGTCAAATTTATAACATTAAGGTTGTTGGACGTTTATCGGTTGCTAGTGTTGTGTTTCCTCCATTTTTTCCGGCCACTTTCAATTGCCGGTAAAACCCTGCCTATTTTTGCTGCACAGTCTGCCTTTACTGCTTC
>NC_026153.1:8029813-8039118 GCF_000512975.1 Sesamum indicum
GCCCAGTGTCCAACCTGCCCACAGTTCCAGCATGGTTTGTTTGCTTTTGGTTTCTTATTTTTGGAGGCCTTGCTTTTATTGATGGCTTTCGAGTTCGTGTTAATCTTATTCACTTTTGGTTTCCCCACTATGAAATTGGCCCTTGGTTGATGTTCAACAGGCATCTTGTGCGTTTGATTTCTATGTTCTTCCTCAATGCTGATAGCAATCATAAGATCATCCAGAGACAATCTCCCTTTTTGATGCTTGAGTGTCATGCCAAAATTTTCCCAAGATTTGGGAAATTTGTCCACTATAGACATGACCAGAAACTTCTCGGGAAGCTTCATCTCAGCATCAGCCAGAGCATGCTCAAGGTTGATAATCTCATGAGTCTGTTCAGCCACAGACCGGTCCTCAACCATTTGATACCTCATGAACTTAGAAACAGAATACTTTTCGAGCCCTTGCTCTTCAGTATTATATTTCCGGTCCAACTCATCCCACAGAGACTTAGCAGTGTAAGAATCAGAACAATAGACATCGAAGAGCGTATTTGACAGGGCTGACAAAATCGCTCCTCTGCCTATTTGATCCCTTTCTGTCCACTGCGCTATCTCAACAGTTTTGGGATCGGTATCAGTAGGTTCAGGTCTGATCACCTGAATCACTGACAAAAGTCCTTTCATCGTCAACCAAATTTTCATTCGCTGTTGCCAGCGTTTGAAAAATTGGCCCGAAAACTTGTCCGGTAAACCGGTCAAGTCGACCTTTTGTGTGATCGGAATTGCAACAGAAATCGGCTCGGCCATCTTTTAGTACTTTAGGAAACTAAAAGTAATATTTCAAAAGATGCTTTGGAAAAATAGCGTTTTCTACAACAGTTCCAACACAAAATCCGATTTTTCAAAACCTGTATATTTTCTTCAAGATTGTTGGAAAAATAATTGGTTTCAAGTAATCGAAACAATGTTTTGAAATGTTACAATCGGATTTAAGAAATCAAAAGCAATAAAACCACGTTGGAACAAATAACAAAACAAAATTAGAAACGCTATTTACGACAATAAATTTAAATAGAAAACTTACAACGAGAATTGTATCGTAACAATTCTCAGTCCAATTTGAAGTCGTTAATTTTTAACCGAATCGCAGAATAACTGCTTGCCTTGAAGAAAATATACGCCCCGTATCAGCAGTGCACCGGGTTCAGCGTATTTTCTCCCAGGATAAGACGGTTACAGTTCTTCGGTTTTAGCACTATACCGAAGAACACCTCGAACAACACTCAGAAGCTTGTTATCGAAACAAGAGTCTCAAATCTTAGACACAATATAGAAGTCGAAAGAGGGAATTAGAGAAAGCTCAAGAATGAGAGTTTGTTGTTTGTGGTGTGTCTCAAATGAAGAATGGACAAGCCTATATATAGGCTTCCAAAAATGTCAGCAATAAGGAATGCTATAATTGCAATAATTCCCCCCCACATGAAACCGTCTGAAACGTCCAAGGAAATTGAAGCAGCAATTGAAAATGGGTTGCAGTTTTTGATCCTCCATAAAGCACATTCAAAAGCATGTTTAATGAAATTTGGAATGGCAAATGAAATTGAAGAGAATTGAAGAAGGAATTCAATTGCAGCTGCTGTTTCAAATCTGTGGGTTCCACCACCAATTCAACAAAATTACCTACATTATAGTCGGTTGGAAAAACTTCGTGAGCGCTTCTACACATTCCAATGGATGGAAAATCACCCCGACGTCGTTTGGAATCATGACGAGCGCAAGTTGACAGCCGAAGATGGCATGTGGGACGAAATTTCCTAGGTATGTGTTTAAGTATTTTGTGGTTTGTGTTTATTATTCTTATTGCCAATTTTTTTTAAAGAGAGGTGCGTAGTTCACTCGGCAGTCATATGATTGGGCATGGTTTCTTTAAAAATAAAATATTATTTTTTATATAATATATTATATCTAAAATTTATAAATAATATAATACATATATTTATTAAAAAGTAAAAATACTAATTTTTATAAAATATATAATATTTTTAATAATATATCTTTTTTATTTAAAAACAAACCCCCAACCCCCTCACTAGTTGTCGGCCGCCCCTTCCTCCTCAGTCCACCGCCTCATCCATGCTCTGCACTCCATTCCATGCCAGCCGACGTCGCCCGCTCCACCACGCCATGCGCAGGTCCATTGCCGTCACCTCTGCCCCTTCCCAACTCCTGCCTTGGTGTCGCTCCCCCTCAAAACTAGTTGCGTCGCCATTGCTGTGCCCAAACCACCACCCCTTCTACTCCCCCTCGCTGCGCCTCCCTCCCCCGCCCCTTTCCCCAATAGCCGCGCCTCCCTTCCCTGCCCCTTTCCCCGTCCAATCCCTCTTCCCTAATTCCCAGTCATCGCGCCTCTCTCCCCCACCCTTTCCCCTATTGCTGTGCCAAAACCACCTCCCCCAACTTGTCGTCACTGCCCCTTTTCTCTCTTTCTCTATTTATATATATATATATATAACTGTAATTATATATAAATTACGTATGATGTATTTTAAATTAATATTTACATAAACATATATTATGTAAATTTATAATTGCAAATCTAAACCATGATCTATAAGTTGAACTTGGACTTTTGATTCAAATTAGATCCGACAGTTCTTAATAATTGAAATTAAAAAAAAAAACATGTAAAAAGCGCGTGCACTACACAAAGTGCGTGAGGGAGTAAATTGCTCTATTTTCACAAACACAATGAGGTAATTTGATATTTTTTTTTTGCAAGAAATAATTTACTCATTTCTAATATCACAAAGTAATTTTCATTAAACTCGATATTCCACTAATCAGAATATTTATATATAGTGTTAACTTCACCACATCTATAAAAAATTAAAAAAATATATATTTTTTCCATTCATCATCAACTACTTATTCATCAAATGGTTGTAATTTAATTAGGGAATAATATTTTAGGATAAAAATTATTATCGCCTCTCTGATATTTGATATAGTTATAAATATTTTTTCGTTGTTTGAAAAATTACAAATATCCTTATGATTTTAACATTCATCTCATAATGAGCCCATTCTGTTAGTCTCGATTTTTATCCAATTTTTGTGGCGGGCTGACTAAAATAACCTTTTGAATTATAAATTAGAATTTTATATATTTCTTAAATTTTTTTAAAATATTTTTATGGATGAATATTCCTTATGGATAATTCATTGTATACACCCTCAAATTCTTTTATATTTTGTTAAATACTTTTTCTTATTTTTTTTTAAAAAATAAAAATAAAGTAGTAATGTCCACCTCACCATTTAGGGGATACATGATTCACTACAAAAAAAATATTTTATTGGAACGGCTTTTGTAATGGCCAATTTTAAATTTGTACCAAATTTTATTAATTTGGAACGTCTTTTGGAACGGAACTGCTTCCACGACTATTTTGAGCGTTACAAAATATTTGTAATGGCTTATCTTGTGGCCACTACAAATTATAATGAACTTTGTACTGGCCAATTTTACCATTACAATAATTGACCAAATGCAGAAATACATTGGAACTTCTTTTGGAACGGCCATTTTAAATTTATTAGACCTACTTTTGAAACAACCATTTTAACACATATTGTTATTAGTGTATATCCCAATTGGGACGGTCACTCGAACTCTATTTGCAACGGTCGTGCCTTTTTTTTGTAACGGACTTTGTATCTCATTTTGACCCAATTTAATATATATTGTAATGGTCTTTGTAATTCCTCTTGTGAACGTTTATTGTAATTTTGTAACGGCCTCTTGAGCGGTTTTAGGAATTGCTTCCAAGTTGTGTGCTAATGAAGTTTTTCTCATATTCCCTTATTGAGTATTAAGATTTTTTTTGTGAAAAATCCCTACCTGCAATAACGGGTAAGGTTTCCTTTGCTTCTTTAGGAAAAACTCCAGATTTTGCCGTGCAAATTCCTAATTCTGAATCAATATAAGTTGCAAAATATTATGTCTTATATCGATCATACAACATACCAACATACATGTATATAGAAAAGGGACTCGTCATTCAATCCTTATGGTAACACCATTACGACTGAATTCAATTTAATTACCTTTTCTTCCCCGTGGTTTATGATCTTCGAGGAAGCTTAACCCCAAAGTCATATTCCCATTTTCTTGTCTTGCAACTAGAATTTCATGGACTGCTATTTCCAACATGTCTTCATATCTACCAATAACAGGTTGTTGCAAATGATATAAGTCATCACAAGGAAAAAAAAAATTCTTTCTTGGCGATGTCAAATATTACTTGTATTTCCTTCCATCCTTTAGGGCATCTAAGTTTTATGTTATCTACCCTAATCTCTTGAGGAGCTAAAGCTTTTAATAACTCTTTCTCCTTTCTTTTGTAGCATGTAATCCTAATTTCTGAAAAGGACATCCTGCTACTGAACTCAGTTCTAGAGCTAAGTGTTCGATCTAAAATTGGGTGATCTTTTATGATGATATCGACACCACCTATTCTAGGTATCCTTATTGGATCTAGTGTTATTACCTTGGCAATTTTGTTGAAAATTCTAGGAATCTCAATATACTCATTCCTAAGAAACAAATCTGAATGATGCGTATTGGAAAAAGGGCATATGCAATTCTATAAGTTAGAGAAAATGGTCTATTTCCTTCTTTCACTAGATCTTTTCTTTTAAAATCTTGATGAAGGGTTAAGACTCTACTGAAATCTTGGTCTGCTAGCTTGTATGCAATCCTAAGATGAATGTCAAACATTAATTTTCCTGCATACAAATTACCAGTCATTGTTTCAAGACAACCATCTTTTAGGTTATCGATTCTTCTATCCATTAAAGATAAATGTATTTTTGAATCAATTTCTTTTCTAAAAGTTGCTTTTATTACAGATTCAATAGTTCTTACGAGGATCAATTTCATAGTAACAACTACTTCTTCTCTAAGCTCACTTAATTCTTCAAGAATTTCTTCTTTAGGAATCAGTTGCATTTCCATCACATTACCAGTAAGTTCCATAGGTACAGCAAACTCACCTGAACTTACTTTGTAGATTATGTGATGCTTCCTTTGGTTTAGTCCTATCTGGTTCAGGACCTTCCCAATCCCTCCAATCCTAAATCCATCGTCTGAGTTGAGGTTGGAATCTTGTTGCATGATTCTTTTCATGATTTTGTTTGACACCGTCATTTTGGAAAAGAATCCTGACAGACTTTCAGAAGTTTGAAGCCTATCTCCCTCATTGTAATTATTCTGACTCGGTTGAGGATCCATTCGAATCAGTCTCTATTTCCTCCTCATAAACACTTTCGTCTGACGGAAGGTCTTCGAATTGGTAGGTGGGTACCAAATCGCCATAGTATACTGCATCTAGAATATCATTCGTGGCCTTGAATTTTCTTAATTCACCACATTTCTACAGGCAGTCGGGAGATTATGTCCTTTTGCTCTGCAGGTCCTGCAATTGCAATCTTTGAAACTTTCATTGGCTCGGGTATGGGCCCGTCTAGAAGTTCTTCTCGTAGGGGTTCTTCCGGTAGATCTTGTATCTATTCGTCTAGATCCTTGGGATGAAGCCCTTGTTGATCCTATTTTCTGTCTAGATCTGTATGTTTTGGCTTTCGACTTGGACCACCATGATCTCCATCAGGAAAAGGTTCTTCTAGAACTCATAGGGTGGGAGCCATTATTTTGCTTCCTCCTTTTCCTTGGCTCACTTGATTCTCCTATAATAGTTGAAAAATCATTGTTATCAAAACAGAGAGGAGTTCGTTTGATCTTACCTCTAAGTCTTTTCATGTTCTTCTGGATGGATGCTTGATAACACCAATACTTCAATTTGTCTTTAAGAAAAGACATTCCCCTTGCAACTGAATCTAACTGGGAACTTTGTATGACTGGATCAATATTTCCCTCCATGGACTGCATATTTTGCAAAGAACATTGGAGCTGCTACTTCCGTTGCTACTCCACTCTAGAAGAAATACTTGAGAAACCAATAGATATATTCATGTACTGCGCAAATACTTCTTAGTTCAAGGCTAAAGAGATCCTGTGCATATTCTTTAGGCTTTTCTGCTCTACTTCCTTCGAAATATCCTTCTTCGAGGAAGTGTGTCTTGATAAGCCTTCCTAGCCGGTTCGCTATCGCGCCTTTCGAATCTCCGGTAAGGATGCTGGCTTTGGTATCTTCTAGGGTATTATCTCATCCGATCTTCAGAGATCCCTCCAAGCTCAACTCAACAAGTTTTATGAAATTTTCCTTGTCGAGCTCTAGGGTAGTTGTTGCTATCTTAATGGCTGCAACCCATTCGTCTATCAACTTCTCAATGTTTTAAAAATCGATAATATCTATGTTAAGTATAGCGCTGTATGGATGCAGGGGCTGGAGCATGGTCCTTGCCCAAGGTGTAATTTCAGGCACTCTTTTTGGATTTTTTCTTGAATTTTCCTTTAGCCTAGTTCGCACAAATGTTGGAGTAGCATTAGTGTGGAAATTCGCACTTTTTCATCGGATGATCCTGTATAGGATCATTAGAACATGTACTTCCCTCCGGAGGTAGTAGTGTTGGAGTGGTTTCATTGGTTTGGATATTGACTAAATCCACAATCCCAAGTTGGGAGAAGGATTCTGCCAATTCTTGTAGATTTGATAGATCTTCTCTCGTTACCTCCATTATTTTATAGATCTGATAGATACGATAATCAGATCTTCTATAGACTTCGGCTTTGGAATCTTCATGGCCTTCCCTTTCAGATGCAGAAGGGGTACTGTTCCAAGGGCGTCCTTGATTCGCTCTTGTCTGGATTTTGACATCTCAGGGCTCTCCTTTTGGTTTTTCTTCAGATCTACAATTTCTGTCTTTAGATCTGTAAGGTTCTTATGTAGATCGGGAAGAATCTTAAGAAACTCGTCCACCTACTGGCTCAAAGATTCTATTTTCATAGGTATGTGAATTAACCTATGTCCATAGTTTTGAACTGTCTTTTGTATCTCCCTCAAATCTTGGGAGATCTTTGATGTATTCGGCTCGAGTTCTTTCCAGTCAGTTCCTTTAATCATAATCTTTAGAACTGTAACTATGTAGGAATTTACCCGTTCCGCTTCTCTTGGCTGGGATTCTAACATGGATTTTAGTGGAGTGTAGACACCTTATTGCATTTCCTGGTAGTACTTGTTGAACTTCAAAATTTCTCATCCATTCTTGTTCTTCTTCTGCATGGGAAGTTTTGGATCAATCCTCTTGGGACCGATGTAACATTTGTCAAGAATTTCCATGAGAATTCTCTTCTTTGTATTTCCAAAATTTGGAAATATTCCCTATTTTCAGTGTAACTCGAACTTTCGTTCGGTTCCATTTTCTCTCAAAGAGTCTCCTCCATTAGTGGATAAATAATTATTAAAAGTAATATAATCATATATTTCTTCAATAAACCTAAGCTCCGATACCATTTTTCAAAAGCAGGGTATTAGCACGCAGTTTTGAGATGAATCGGGACTAAATATGTAAATTTTAGAAACCCGTGGGACTAAAACTGTTGGCCTCGAAAAATAAGGGACCGAAAGTGAGAACTACCCTATCATATGGACCAAATCTGTTATTTCCCCTAATAATAATTACAATAATCACAAAATTAGGCTAATATTTCAAATAATAATCTTATTTACATAATAATTACAATAATCACAAAATGAGGATAATATTTTCAATAATTCATAATATTATTTGCATAATTAATAAGTACAATAAGCATAAAATTAGGATAATACTTCCAATAATTAGAATAATCACAAAATGGGGATAATATTTTCAATAATATATAATATTATTTATGTAATAATTACAATAATCACAAAATTGGGCTAATATTTTAAATAATGATATTATTTACATAATAATTATAATAATTAGGATAATATTTTTAATAATAATATCATTTACATAATAATTACAATAATCATCCAATTTTTAATAATTATAATAATTACAAAATAAGTATATTTTTTCAATAATTACAAAAACTAATACTTACTATAATTTTATAGATTATGTCTAGTTGTGGTTCGCTTCCTATAGGACGTGGTAGTGGTCGTGGCTCGCCGGTTCTACCACTGTCGATTGATGCTTCCCACATTGAGGTATTGTTCCGACTACCCGCACCACCTGACACAGGTGGACCCTCAGCCGTCACACACAATCCAGATGAGGCTGGACCATGATCTACTACACTGCCAGCTGAGGAAGCCTGAAAGCCATCTGGTCCCCCAGCAGCAGATCCTGCCCGTCTGTGGATTGTTCCACCTACACCAACAGCAGCACCACCAGCAAACCCCTACCATCTGCGCGCCAGTATATTAACCTTTATGACGCGAGATAATTTATTCTGTTATTTTCTGTATTCTTTTTTGTCAATATCACTAATTAACTTGTTATTTCAGGTTTGATCGCAAAATTCACGAGCACATAAATGCGGTGGTACGAGGGCACTATCCCCACCACTAGGGATGTTGGCGGTAGGTGCCGCCAGAGCACCAACAATTTTGATTCGAGAGCCTCGAGGTAATATTTTTTTCTAAAAAAACTTATATTATCGTACAATTTAAATTATTTTCTTAATTTTACTAATTCTTTTATGTGATATTGTGTAGATGGCTTACTGGTGGGACTGTGATGATGCGTCCATGTTCTAGGTCTTCCACATATGGGTACGCAAATTCTTCCGCAAAAGGTTTATTGTTGCTCGGAGTCAGCTGATCAAGCCACTTTGGCTGGCCAATGTGGTTTGGCACCACCTACAGCTATATTGGGCTAGCATGGACTCTAAGATGAGACCATCAAGAATAAGGCCAACAAGTTCGCTAACCCCGCGGCGTCACCTACTGTTTACTGCAGGGAATCTTCCCCTATCAGCTTGCACAAGAGGAAGATGGTAAGTAATTTATATTTTTTTAAGCTTTATCATTATTTTAGAAATATTATGCTAATTGTTCGGTTCTTGTACAATCAGTAGAGCTCGGTCGGTCTATCAAGCAGATGGAATTATTTGCCAGATGCTACAACAAGAAGGCCCACGGGGGCTGGAGCAGGCCGAGGTCAGCTAGGTGGCTGTAAGTAATAGTACTAATTTAATTTTTTGTTAATATAATTTTTGGGTATATTTGTAATATTTTTGTTTGTTTTGCAAGAGACGTTCCAGAAGTTGATGGAGGATCACCAGCCTCAAGCCATGGCTGATGACCAAGACCCTCCGGTCGAACCGGAGGCCACGCAACGATGATTGAGCAACAGTTGTGGCTGGCA
>NC_026153.1:8039293-8064711 GCF_000512975.1 Sesamum indicum
CCTTACCTTAACGATGACGATATGGACCTTGCTGATGAGGGGGTTTTAGATTAATTTTTTTTAAATATTTGTAATCGAATAATTTTTAAATTAATATAATATTTTTTCATAATTATCCATGTTTTAATGTTCATTACATTCCATTATTTAATATTTATTTAATTAATTAAATTAATAAAAATAATTAAATTTAATAATTAATTATAAATATAAAATTATTATTTAATAATAAATATTTCTAAAATATTTAATTTAGGAACTATTTAAGAAACTTTTGACCAACCGTCACACTCGTTCAAAGCAAAGTGTTCCAATCATAATTACTACAACACTTTCAAAAATGTATTCCTAATAAAGGACAAATCCGTTTCTAAGCATACTCCAATTCAAATGTGTAGATATTCAACCTTCCATGCCGAACTATAATCCTAAAACAGTTACAACAATGTATTCCAAATAAATGATAAAACGTTTCTAAGAATATTTCAGAGCATCGATTAAACTTTAGTTCCAATGATTGTTCCAAAATATATCACTTGCATACACAATCACCGTGCCAATTTTACGTACAAAGTATTCAAAAGACCGTTCCAACACTATTAAGAATTCTTATAAACAATCGCTCCCAAATGTAAAAAGTGTGTTCCAAATAAAGAAATTATATTCTTATATAGCCATACACAATTAGGAATGGTCACTTTCCACGTGGTACAAATACCGTTACATAACAGGAATTGTCTCTATCTGGCCATTCTTAATTATTAGGAACACCGTCTATTACAGTGGAAGGTCAATCATTCCTTAACGTTCCAAACTCTAATTGAAAGTATTTCAACTAATATTCTCTCTTTCAAAAAATTAAAAAACATTGTTCCTAAATTCGGTGCAAATTCCGCACTTTTTTGTAATATCTCTTACACTCCTAATATTTGTTCATATTACATATTAACCCCATCAGAAAGACTAACCCAAAAATCTTTCTAAAGGCAACATCATACATCAACACTGACTGTCTGAAAAATTATGAACACCTCAAAGAAAATTGTAATCTTGTGTATGGATTTATGGACTTTTTTTTTTATTAATACCCGTAAAAAAATTACCATAATTCATTTTGATAAATTGAATAATATTCAATTTAAGTAATATATCAATACAAATTATAATAACTTACATAAAGTATGATAAATTCTCATACATTAGTGAGATTCGAACTCATGACTTGGAATTTATTCATAGGATCTCAACTATAACTTTAGCCACTAGAATTTGTTTAAATAATTCTACATTTAAAGGATTCCAAATCATTCAGTTTTAGTTTTAAATTATGTTTTCTTGAATAGTGATGAATTTCAAATTTAAAGGATTCAAAATTCTTCCTCCAAATTTAAATTTAAATCCATGAATCCAAATTTAAAGAAATGCCCTAACATCAATCGAAACAGTAAAATTTCATAATGAACTGGTTCCAAAATATATCAATATATATACTCTAGCTTTTTAGACACGGCAGAATTTCATAAATCCTTGGAATTTTTTTTGCCCAAAACTTCATTGTATTAGTCTACACACGGTAGATAGTCAATGCCAAGTCTTCTACCAATTAAAAAGAAGATAAAAAAAAAAAGAAAAAAAGACAAGTCTAAGCAGGAAGATACCTCTGAAATTTCATAAAAGCCTAAGTTCATAACTGGCTTCAATGTTAACAGTGAAGGTCCTAAGAAATTACTTAGCAACATCTTTTCACAAAGTAAACGTTCAACTTTCTTTATATCTCCTCCTGGTCTTGGAGAATTGATGCAAATACAAACTCTGATTCTTGGGACTTTTGTCTGCAAGAAGATCATGTGAGTATTGGTAGTTTAGTCCTATGTTTCCATGGTTCTTGAAGTTTTTTCTCGGATCATGTGTGTTTGTGAATATGGATTTGTTGGTTAAGACAGGTTATACTTTCTTTGTCTCTGTCTTGTTTCATGTCTTGAATTATTTTTGATCCTTTGACTTCTTGATTCGTACTTGTTTTCCAATGATTTTTGAAGTTCTTGATTGATTATTTGAATTATTCTTTTGTTAATCAGTGTTGATGTTTCTCTGATCATATGGATGTCTGAATGGATTTCTCATTGAAGATGTGAAAAGTTGAGTGGATGTTTGTACTATGCCTTACTCCTTTGTTCTGTTTTTCCAATGAAGATGTAAAAGACATTAGTGACCATATTGCTGTTTCCTCCACATTTCTCATAGGCAGTCTTCTCTTCTGATTCTTGGAAATAAGTATTGAAATGGTCTCTCATGTTTGACATGTTTTTCTCTACTTGGACTGTAGACACAGGACTTCACTCTTGGAGGTAGACAACAACTTCTTATCATTACCTCAATTCACAAAAGACAAGTACAAAACATGGAGATTAAGAATGTAGTTAGCCACATTGTTCTCCCATTTCTTCCTGCAAAAACCCTTGTAAGATTCCGGTCGGTCTCCAAGGATTGGGATCTTCGGATTAGAAGTCCCTTTTTAGCGCACCAGCAGAGTTACTTCTTCAACGACTTATCCGGTTTCTTTTGCCAGCACTACAATCGCAACCCGACTTTCTTAACTCTAGACGATCATGCTTATGGAGTTCCCACGCCTGCTCTTACGTTCCTGCCTGAACCTGTCGACATCATAAGTTCTTGCAGCGGCTTGTTGCTCTGCCAAGAGCGTGCTAGAAAGAATTCTTATTACATCTGCAACCCTGCGACTGAGGAGTGGAGGGAGCTGCCTCAACCTGAACTGTATCATGGGATTGAGGCAGCAACCATCCTTGCATTTGAGCCTTCTCCCCTCAATATGTCTGCAGATTATCACTTGATTTCAGCAGTCCCAATGCTGGACCAGCCTGTCATTCTCTTTGAACTATACACCTCTGAAACGAGGTCGTGGAGGGTTTTAGCCACTATATTCGTAGAATCAGGAGATTTGAGTTTCACGGGTAGTCGGTTCTACATGAACGGAATTGCTTACTGGGGGACAACTGCAGGAAAAGTGCTGGCTTTTGGTCTAAAGAACGAGGTGTACGAGGTTATTTCACTACCACCTGACGCTCCTACCGGAGGCATCTTGAGTCAAATTCAAGGGGAGTTATGCTACATCAGTGCTTCTATCTTCTCGGGCAATTGTTCGATAAAGATCTATGCTGGAATGGACTTGAGGTTGATACATGTAACGGATGTGACATTGGAACAGGTGCCGGACCGGTTTCCGTGGTACCGGGTGCTGCCGTGTCTTGAGGGCAGCGTTGTAATGATTCTGGTGGAGGGTTTGGTATGTTCTTACAGGTTGAGTGATGGGAAGATTGAAGTGGTAGGAATGGTTGGGGAGGGTGGTGGTGGAGACAACTACCTGCCTTATGTGAATAGTCTAGTCCGTGTGGCTTGAGAAACACAACATGAGATGTTCAGTTGTGTTTGATTTTGTTTTCATTTTAGATTTTTCAGTTTTTATGTAAAGAGATACTTTTCGGTTTTTGTAATGATTTTTCTGTAGAAATAATACTATACTTGGAAGTTGATGTAGGCACGCAAAATTCGGATCGGATCGCTGAATCTTTCTTTCGAGCTATCTGTTAGTGAATCCTGAGAACAAAGCAAATGTGAGACTAGCCAAGTAGTCCTTGGCGATGGCCCTCTGATGCTTAAGTTAGAAAAATGGGGTCGAAGAGATTGAAATAAGGTCGAATGAGATCAAAAGTTGGCGGTAAAAGTGATAAGAAAACGTGATTTGAATAATCATAAATGAGACTATTTATAACCGTACGGTACCGTCTAGGAGAGCAATACGTGTCTCCCCCGAGATGCTGCCACGTTACCCCAATCCAAAGGCCTTCCAAAGAAATGCCTTATTCCCTAGTCAAAATAGTCAACGATAAATGTGTAAATACCTTAAAAAAGCAGGAGTATTTAGGTAATTTGATAATCTCCCACATCAGAAGTGTATTAGTTTTATTATTTAATTGTGTCAAACTACTTTTTTTCAATGAAGATTGACATGAAAGTTTTAATTTTTATTATCTTATGATTATTAATTATTTCACATTAATATTTTAAAAAAATACAAATTACATTTTACCCCCTATGTTATAACAATAAGCTATAAAAAGTCCCCGTAAATAAAAAAAACCCTACCCTTTCCATTGGACTAGTTTTCCAAGGATTTTGACTCCTTGTTGGGCTTATAATGACTAAAATGTCCTTTTGGACATATAAAATCATTCTCATTTATTTCTTTTTGTTTCGAGATTGTTTTTGTGGTTTTTCATTTTTTGTGTTTTTATCCTCCTAAACAAGTAATAATTTTGTTCTTAAATATATTTATATAAATCTAAAAAATATATATAATTTTAAAACTTATAATATAAATTGAAAAGTTAAATTAAAGACACAATAAAAAAAAATTTGAAAAACGTATAATATCACAATACAAAAAGTAATATACTAAATTCACTTTGTCAATTTAAATATCTATACCTATATAAATATAAATTATTTTGTAGAAATTATATATTATTAATTAATTTAAATTATTATTTAGTTGAAAATATTTAAATAAAGTATATTATTTACTGTAGGTACTATTTAAATTTGAATAAAATTTTAATACTTTCTTTGAATTATTATTAAGTTTGAAATAAAAAATTAATTTTTTAACTAAAAACTAAAAATTTTATTTTTTTTTTAAAAATGCAGGACGACAGTCTCCCAAATCTACATTGGGCGACCTCAATCAGAGTTTGAGATTGGGGGCGTTGACAACCTCAGCAGCGTTTTAAATTTAGTTAAATCTAGATTTTTAATTTTTTTTATAAATCTAACGATTGAGAAAAATTGTTTAGATCCTACGACTCATATATGCTTAAAAAAAATTCAACAAACACTAAAATAAGAAACAATATATAATAGCTAAGATCATAACGATCACTTGATTAAAAAAAAAAAAAATTAATACCATAAAGTGCATTTAATAGAAAGGGGCAAATCGACGAAGTTTAAGAAAACAAGGGTCCTTCTCATCTCTTAAAAGTTGTCCCGGAGAAGAGACTTTTTGAATGGGGTAAAACAATTTGAAATCATTGAAGATTGAGATGAGTCGATATCTATCAACGGTGTAAAAAAATTTCCTGACGTTGAATTCTAAAAACAAGCGAAAGTTTCCCCACTCTTCTTGATCTGTCTTAGGGCCAAGTGGCAACCTCTACTCGGACGGGAGTGCGATGTGTCAAGAAGGGGCTTTATTTATTTATTTTTTAAATATAGAAAGTTTTTAATTGAATTTTTAAAATATAGAAGAATTTTATGAAATTTGACCATTATTATTTTAGTATAGCATATTAATTTTATTCCTATAAATTCAAACACGCACGTCCAAAGATCATTTCTATCTGATATAAACTCATTTCATCGTGGTTTTAATCATTGATACGAGAGATCAAACCTTATCATCGTAAAATATCATTTAAACTGCATGTGAATTGATAAACATGAAATTATAGATTTCAAAAATTTAACAATAACCCTTAGATTTGTTTTAAGAGAAAAATATTTATTTAGTCCGCTAAGTATGCCTGATTTTAATTTTAGTTCGATAACTATGTTTATTTTTGTTTAGGTCCAGTAACTTACGAAATTGCTTACTTTTAGTCCTCTAGTAGATTTTCGGACAATTTTACCCCTATGCAATTTTTGAAAGGTAGTTTTAGTCCATATGCACTCATAGGGGCAAAATTGTCTGAAAATCTGCCACAGGACTAAAGGTAAGCAATTTCGTAAGTTACTGGATCTAAACAAAAATGGACATAGTTATCGGACTAAAATTAAAATTAGGCATACTTAGCGAATTAAAATAATAATTTCTCCTAAATTTAAATCCAAAGAATTTCAAAGTTTTTAATTTTAATTTTGAATTATATTTTATTGAATATTAATAAAATTTAATGGAAATATAGTGTTAGCCAAAATCCAATGGAACAATGATCAAGCATTGTAATGCTACCACTATCAGCTCATAAATACAACTACATGATAAGATAATTTCCAAAAGTTCAATAAAATATTTTTATTTCCAGCTTTGGGTACTTTTATTGATTATTGTGTGGAAAATAAAAAATATATTTAGATTGTATGTTTCCAAATTTAGGTTTATAAATATGAGAAACGAGAGTTTATTTGAATTTAATTTATTATATAGATAATTTATAGATATCATATTTTAAATATTTAGTATAATATTATTTTTATTTTTTAAAAATCAATATGATATATCATGTTATGTTCTATGTGTAGTTAAAGATAAAGTTAATTGATAATTACACTCCTTTTTCCTGAGGTTTTATGTAATTACACATAAATTCTCTATCTTTTAAAAAATTATATTTAGCACCCCTGAAATTTGCTCTCATTTAATAAATAAGTTCATCTATTATTCAAAATTCATTGATTTTGCTGATATTAACTAAAAAATAAAAAAAATAAATCTATATTTATCCCCAATTTACTTATTGCATGTCAAATATATTTTTTTATGATAAAATTTTCCTCGCACTTCTTCAAAAGGTATATTTTCGTCGTTATAAGGGTAGTTTAGTCCGAATTTTTTTTTTACCTATAATAAGTCAGTAGTAGGTTAATTGAGGTAAATATCCTCCTAAATTCAGTTAATCTTTGACTAACAGAGAAATTTATATATTAAATATAAATAAATATAAAAAGTATTAGATATAATTTTTCACGTACTATAGTAAATTTCAACATATCAATGCTGCGAATTTTCATTAAAAATGGACTTTTTCAATCAAATTGGACTAAACAAACAAACTTCCAGAAGTACTGAAATGTAATATAACTAAAAATTGAATTTTGAAAATAAAACCAAATCACTTGTTGCTAAGCAGCAATTCAACCACTGTACTGCCCTTCTAATATCCAAATTTTTGCTTTGATTTGGTATTGTTGAGATTTCCACATGCAATTTCGAGAAATCAAACAGAAAAGCCAAAGAAAAGTTCGATCAAAGCAGATAAATCACAGTAATAAGGCTTTGGTAGATTTAATTTGCCTTGTAAAGCCTGTTGTATTCCTCGAGTTCCTCGTAATACACGTCCCAAACACACCTCACGCATCCGCTGCCGCAGCAATCACCCGGTAACGGCTTCTCCGGCGGCGGCGGAACTGGCGGCATCGACTTTTCCGATTCCTTCTGCTTTTCATCTTTGACTTTCAACGTCGTCGTTGTCGAGACGGCGTTTTCCGGCTGAGTATGCGTCTTCTTTGATTCGTCGGCCATAGATTTGGGGTAAATTGAGGTAAGATCGTCGGTGAGAGAAGAAGGCCTTTGGTTGTGGTGGTGATGGTGATGGTGGTTGAATCGGAATTGAAACGGAGAGGCGGCGGTGATGCGACGGAGGCTGAGATCTGTTAAGCGCATGGAAAATTCAGCTTGGTTTTGGACATTCCGGCGGCGGGGGGCGGTGGTAGGTGGTGGCTGAGGTAGGGAAGGAGGATATTGGTGGAGTGTTTGCGGGTGCAGGGTAGGAGTCATCCCCAGGTGTTATCACACGGACCTGGTAATATTTGATGTCACTCTGACCAATTGCCTTTCTTTTCCCAATGCTAGCAGAACAATTGTGCGGCCAATGACCTGTCGCCACGTCACCAAGAGTGAGCAAAGAGTCTGGTACTGCTTTTCCCAGAAATTCCACAATTTGGTTCTTTTTTAAACCACAAAAGTCATGACCTTTAAATACATTTTTTTCCCAAAAGGGACATACCCAGCTATTGCATGGGCTAAGTACAATTTTAATCGAATGAGTCCCTCCCACCGATTTTCATCAACTCTATGTATAGATTTCAATTTTTCGATCGTAGACCACCACCAATCACTTCACCTCTGAATCTTTTTTAAAATTTTTAATTACTTTTAATTATATTAGTTATATATATTTTAGTTAATTAAGAATATTTTAAATAATTACAATAATTAAATATTTTATCTAATTAAGAATAATTATTATAATTAAATATATATTTTAATTAATTAAAAATAATTTTAGATTTAACAATTAATAATTATAAAATTATTTGAAATTTAAATATAATTTAATTTAATACTTAATATTGAATAAATTATATAATTTAACATTTTAATTTAAATTATAAAAAAAAGCACAAAAACAAACAAAAATAAAAAAGGGCATTTTAGTAAAAAGACACCTAAGAAAAAGGTAAAAAAAAATAGTTAAAAAATACCGTCACATGCACAAAGAGCGAGTGTAATGCACCTTCCGTTAATTACTAAAGAAAGGGGTATTTGTTGTTGAATTTTACAAAACACAAGGTAGCTTTTAGCTTATTTTCATAACAGTAGGATCTTTGTTGCAAACTTTTTAAAGCACAAGAGGATTTTATGCATTTTATCCTTCAATAAAGCAATACTCCCTTAATTAATCCACAAGGAATCACATGTTAAAGCATCAAGAATGCATTGCGGCTTTTTGTTCAATTTCTCGTGGAGTCAAATAAGTACAGGTCAACGGACTCTTTAGTTAGTCTTTTTACCGACCCTGGGGAACTAAAAGCCTCCGAAAGAGGAGGCGAGAGCTGATTCGAAGAAGAAGCTCGAAGCAGACATCTTGAGGAAGCAAGGAGCTAGCGGCTGAAGACCCGACTGTAAGCCTGTCTGTAAGCCAAGTTCCCCTCTCCCCCACTTAAATCCACATTACCTAATGCGGCTAGCATGCATCTTTGGGATGATTAAAATAAAAGGAATAGAGAAAGAAAATGTCCTTGCGTGACCCAGAGGCAGGTGGTTGAACTGTGGAAGCTCAAGAATTGCAAGACTGAAAGTGAGAGAAGGACTCGACAGTTTTAATTCTTTGTTGGCTACTCATATTGGGATAGGAATTATTTGACAAGATCAAATAAATTTCATTTGGGTTTTAAGAATTGATTGGATTAATTCTATGGAGCCCCAAGCCTATGGGTTTAATTTGTTTTTGAATTAAGCCTACTGATATATATATATATATATATATATATAGTCCTAGCTTGAATATATATTTATATGTGATATATACATATGAAGTTGTAAGGATGGGATTGTGCTTGAGTACTTGTGGTACTAGTAGGTAATGTACTATGGGAACTTTATACCTATTTTTGACTTGACATGCAATGCATAAATATATACATAGAACAAGTACATAAAATGTCTCTTGTGTGTGTATATAATGTATAGGGTTATGTATATATCATTTTGTATATGATACAAAAGACAATACTACCTCTCTCATACTTATCACCTTAACTTCTCTCTTCTCCCTCTCTTTTCTCTCTATTCTTGTTCTTCTTGAACTAGTTTCAAATTAGAGTAATGTCTTCTTTTGTTTGATATACTAAGTTAATAGTATAAACAAATCTCTTATGCCACATACACTTTACCTCTAGCAAGGTTTGGTGTATACCACATTGTGGTATAGTGTGTGTTCGATATAGAGAATATCTCGTTAGTTTTTGCGTGATCACACAGTTGAAGGAGAAAATCTTGAAGAAAGTCTTCAAACAGAAAAGTAAAATTTAGTGATTACATTTCCGTCACTCTATGTTACAATAGCCACTTGTTTTATACTTGTTGAATGTTGAATGCTCGGGATTAAGGAACTAGTTCCCTTTTGGTTTACAATTTAAATATGCTTATTTTCATGCTTCTGTTGCGTTCTTGCCAACTCTTGGGCCACACCGATTCTTTCAATGGTATCAGAGCCCGATTCAGCAGTCGTGGTCATTGTTTATGTGATGTTATATGTGATATAGTATGCTTTATGTGATGTAGATGGTTGTTTTAATTTTGATTAAAGCATGATTCATATATTCTTTTTTATGTATGATTATGTGATAGAAAATATGTTGTGTTGTATTTTAATTTTTAGATATTATGTGATGTTTTAAAGCATTTTTTATGATTCAGATTTTATTTATTCAAATAATTAAAGAAAAGGTAGAACAAGTATTCCTCCATCCCTGCAATCTAGGTTCAAAACCTGGGTGTCGCAGCGGTGGTGCAATTTTTGCGCCCAACGTAGGCGCTGGCAGAGCGCCCCCGACTACTCATATGCGCGCGTTCACGCATCAAGTGTTGCCTGCGGCTGGTAGCGTGCCCTACGCGTGTGCTGTGGGTGGTCGCCCATGCGGGCGCTGCTGCCTGTGCGGACGATAGTGCTGTCGTGCAACATTTTCAATCGAAATCGTTCTAGTAATGTCGCATATATCTGAAAAATATGAAAATGTCAATTTTGCAAGTTTTCAGATTTTCTGAATCATTAAAATTATTTTTTATTTATTTTGCAATTTTGATTAAATATGATTTTTTCTTTCAAATTGACATTTATTAATTTTGTGAAAAATGCTTCCATAGTTTTGATTAAATTGTTTTGGAGTGTCTAAAACTTGAATTTTTAGTGAAGGTTATTTTCCTAATTAAATTCAAAAGTAAAGAAGCTTGCAGTATGTAAACTAATAGAAGCTTTGTTCTGATTGCTTTGGTTACTCACAACTCAACTTTTCACCAACATCAAAGATACATAATATTTCACACATAATATACTTACAAACACGTGGTTTTCTTGCAATGACAAACTTTCCATAGCATTAACCAAAGCAGAGTCCCTACTGCTTCTTGTAAGAATACCTCTTTGCCACCACAAGGAAAACTCCCAAGTTGAGCACACTCAGCGCTGCCAAAAGCAAGAAGAAATAATGAAGATGGCCATAGTTTAAGTTGTCAGGTATCCATCCAGGCCTCCCATCTCTAGTACTGATAGCCATCACGATCGCCACGAGCAAAGAGCTTAAATAGTTCCCAAGTGCAGTTGTCGTGAGAGACAGCGCTGCACATACACTTCTCATTGAATCGGGCGCTTCCTCGTAGAAGAATTCCATTTGTCCAATGTTTGTGAAAACTTCTGCACAACCTATGATGAAGTGCTGAGGAACCTGCCAGAATATGGAAATAGGCGTCTCCATCACCTTATAGCTATTGTTCCGTCTTACTATCCTGAGGCGAAATATCTCCAAAATCCCGGCTGATATCATGGCAAAGACCGATATGAATAGGCCGGTCCCGATGCGCTGCAGCTGAGTCAGGCCGTTCTTGTGGCCTGTGAATTTTCTTGTCATTGGGATGATGAAACGATCATAGACGGGTACCCAGAAAATGACGCTTATGGGGTTGAAGACGGCGAGTGATGCTACCGGGACTTTGAAGTTGGACCGGCCTAATCGCGCGTCCATGTACTCGGCTTGCAGCAAGAACAAGTTGCTCATTTGTCCAAAAACGGTGTTGAAGATGATTCCAGTTGCCAACACGGGCAACAGGCGTATGATCCATTTCAGCTCCTCAACTTGTGTGACAGTGCAAAGGGTCCATGGGTTTACCGAACCCTTGCTATGATCGGACTCTTTCTCCACTGCTGCCTTGTCTAAGAAACTGCAAATAATTGGCTATATATATTAGTCCAGCTCAAGATTTCCCTCTTCTGAATCATGGATCATGGATGATCCAGACGGATATCGTTCCATATCTTCGGATATCAACAGATACTTTGTACCATCTTTTTGAGTTATGGGTGATTTTAATCTTCTATGCATATATATACGTACCAGAATTGATTCGTATGATCAAGTTTGTGGCTGCCTACTATGGTAGAGTCGGCATCAGCAGTCTCGTACAAAAGAGACTTGTCACTGGGCACTTCAACTCGATACTTTCTCAAGGAAGCCACCAGCACCTGGCAAAGACGGGTGAGAGGGTTGCTGCCAGGTTTTTGGTACCGATATAGTCGTGTACCTAAAAAGAAAAACGCTACGCCAATCGCCATTGCCACTGCCGACACACCATATCCCCATCCCCACCCAATGTTCACTTGTATCCAGACTGGGACTGAACAGCCAATCAACATACCAACATTCATTGAAAAATATAACCAGTTGAAGAATGAACTCTTGTGGCCCTTCTCAACCTCATCTGCATCGTCAAATTGATCTGCCCCATACGACGAAACACAAGGCTTCATGCCACCAAATCCTAGTGCCACCAAGTACAGCGCCACCGTACAGACTGTAGTTTGAGAATTTGTTGCATAGCATTCATCTTTTTTGTAGCACGTCGGCCTCAGGCCTGGAACGGAGGCTGACAACGTCAACAGCGTCATCCCCTAATCACCAGAACTATCTCTTTTCAGTATTTTAGCATCATAGGAGAGGGAAGGTCTCCCGTTTTAATTAGAAGCGACAATATTTTATAAGATATATGAACTTATACGATATTTCAAATAAGTTTAGCCAAACGTCTTCTTAATCTAAATGAGGAGAAAACGTACAAGAACGTAGATGACAGAAAATCCGGCAATGGTCCAGTATCTCCCTAGATACGCGTCAGCAAGAAATGCGCCAAACAGTGGCAAGACGTAGCAAGTTCCCAACCAGTTGGAGAGATTCTTTGAAGCAGTAGCACTGTGTTGATTCAGTTGTGTCGTGTAATAAAGAAGCAGATTGGAGCTCATTCCATAGAAGGCTAATCTTTCGCAACATTGGTTTCCTGCACAATGGTTGTTTTGCCACAATTTTTAGCCGTAACAAATATCCTGACTTAATTTATACAAACAAAAGCTAATAGCCGTTGTGCAACCATTTGGCGAAAACAACGTCTAATAAAAGCTACAGTTTGGAGTGTAGATGAGAATATGATGATGAGTAGAATACCAAGAATAAAGGGGGAGGCCTTCCAGGCTCCAGTTTTGTTCTTGTTTGCGGGATTGCTGCGGAAGTCCAACGTCCCGTCTTTCGTGTACTTATCTTCATTTCCCATCACTTCCATTATACCACTCGATCTTTGCACTCACACTTTAATTTACCTTTACCCAAAAATACATCAATCAATATAAACTAAGCATTTCTATAGAATTGGTAACCTTAAATCAATGCATTTTCACCTTCAACAAATCTCTCGTCAGTTTGTAAGGACAAGAAAGACAGCTAATCTGTGACCCGAGACCCGCCCTGCCCCACCCCGCAAGAAAACCCGTCTGGGGAAAAAAGAGAAGCCACAACGAAGAGTGAGGCGACAGCGAGAGCGAGGAGGTAACGTGGCCAGGCAGCGGCAAGACGAGAGAAGGTGGCGGCGAGACGAGAGATTTAGAGAAAAGGAAGACTAAACAGTAATAAAAAAGAGCGATGGAGAGGGATTGAGAAAAACAAGAAAAAAATATGGAGAGAGGAAATTAGATTTGGCAAGATAGAAAAAGATTGAGAGGGAGAAAAGATATAGAGATCTCAGAGAATGAGATGGTGAGAGTAGAGTGTGTGGGGGCAGCAGGGAAAAGTAAAGATTAGGTCAAATATTAAGTAAATGTATAATTATATATAAAATTAAAAAAAAAACTAATTATATATATCGGGGCGAGTCTTAAATCTAGATCGGAGACCCGTCCCGGACTTGGGCGAGTCTTAAATCTTTAAGCCCACGACCCACCCTAAGAATCATTTTTAGACCCAAAACCGCCCCATTAGGGGGCGGATTCGAGTTAAATTGACATCCCTAGTTTCAGTCAATAAATGGATCTATGGAGACGTCAAACCTTATGCTCTTCTCCTATGGATATGAAACCCACCAGCTGATACATATACATTTGTTCCTTAATGAAACAGTTAAGAAACGCCATTTTCACATCCATCTGACATATCTCATAGTCATAATATGGAGATATAAAAAGTAAAATTCGAATAGACTTGACCATTGCTATAAGTGAAAAAGTTTCCTCAAAGTCCACAACGGGCCTCTTAGTATAACCTTTCGCCACTAGCCTGGCCTTGAAGGTACTCACCTCCCCATCGGCTCCAAGCTTTTACATGTAAACCCATTTACACTCAATGGGCTTGAAGCTCTTAAGCGGTTCTATCAAGGTCCATCCTTTATTGGAACTGATGGAGTCTATCTCGGATATCATGGCCTCAAGCCACTTTCTAGAATTAATGTCAGACATTCCTTGTTTGCAAGTTTTTGGATCATTATCCAACTAACCAGTCACCGGTAAACCATATCTCTCAAGCGGCTGAGATACTCTAGTCGACTTCCAAAGAATTGGAGTATCTTCTTTGGGAACCACAAGTACAGAAGATGACGCTATTGCTACCTGAGGCCTTGTTTCACTTGACTGCTCAAGAAGCAACTCCTTACGTTGGGTATCAAAAAAAAATTTTTCTAGGAACACTGCATTTCTTCAAACAAACACCTTTTGTTTTGAGGGATCATAAAAATAATCGTCCCGTAGTTTCCTTTGGATATCCGATGAACCTCTACAGACTAGATCTCGAATCCAATTTGTCTCCTACTAGTCTCTTAACATACGCGGGACATTCTCATATCCTAAGGTATTTATAGGAAGCAAGCTTGTCATATCATAGCTCATATGGTGTCTTGGTCACAATCTTAGATGGTGCCATTTTCAATAACTTGGCACTCGTTTCAAGAGCGTAACCCCAAAAGGATAGATACAACTCAATGAAGCTCATCATGTTGGTTTCTCCTTATAGAAACGCCGTTCAACTATGGTGTTCTAATAGGAGTCCAATGAGAGAGAATCTTGTTCTCTTTTAGATAGTTCAAAAACTCTCGAATATGATGATGAGTAGAATACCAAGAATAAAGGGGGAGGCCTTCCAGGCGCCAATTTTGTTCTTGTTTGCGGGATTGTTGCGGAAGTCCAACGTCCCGTCTTTGGTGTATTTATCTTCATTCCCCATCACTTCCATTATAGCACTCGATCTATGCTCTGACACCTTAATTTTTTCAACAAATAAGCCTTTCAATCCACTCAAAAATCTCATCACTCGTGTATATATATATATATATGTGGGCATTAATGTCCATGGTCAATTACATTGACGTCGAACGAAGTTAGGTCTAAATACAAAGGTTGTAGATGTTATTATAACTACACTCCCTATTCATAGACAAAACTTACATAAATGTCCCATAAAAAACATTAAGTATATTAACACTTCTCAATACTGTACTTGTAATTTTTAAAAAGGGGAAAGGTGTTTATATATTTGAACCTAATCTTATAGGAACATGTCAGAATTAATTTTACACCAACATTACATATCTGGTTAACAAAAAAATGATTATGTGGGTGACCCTTTAATGAAAAGTACTTACCCAAATCAGATTCGATCAAATCAAATCAATCACAAAATAAATATAATAAACTTATATATTATGTAATTTGATCATTTTTTTTATACTGTACAATACAGAAGACCAAAATAAGACAAAAAGTCAAGTCAAATGAAGTCCAAAAAAGGTCAGTCAAATGAGTCCAACCTTCCTCTATTATTCGTTTGTTTTTTTCTACCAAAGAGAAGCTACCTCTGTGTTGGCCTGAAATCCACCTCTTCCCCCTTCTCTTAAACACACCATATTTGCACAAATCGAGAAATGGTGGAAATAAGGTTGTCTTCGCAATAATACCAAGTAGGTGACTTCCAAGGGAAAGGGGAAAATTATTTAAAAATATTAAAAAAATTTATCGAATTTACGTGATTTGAAAAACTTTTAATTTTTAGGTACTAGTCGTCATGACACGTTATTTCTACATGTATATAATAATAATATTTTTGTATTTTAAAATACATTATAAATAAAAATATATATATAAATCGATTCATCATCATATTTATAAAAATGAAAAAGAAAAAAAAACAAAGAAAATAACAAAAAAAATAAAGAAAATCAACTCAAAAATATTATTGATATAATAATAAAATTGGTATTGTGGTATCATAATCACTATTTGTGAGTGAAAATAGAGTTTTCGTTTAAGGGTAAGAAGAGCGAGGAGACGAGAAATGGGGAAAGCACTAAAACAATGATGTACTCACGCTTCTTCTGCTTCTCCTATTTTCTTTTCATCAAATTCCAATTATATCCCTTCCCGCCAAAGCATTCACCAGTTTTACATGGGAAAATCTTTCCAATTATTTGTTTTTTTTCTATAATTAATAGGTTTCTAGTTTTTAATTATTATTCAATGTAGGGAATAACCCTCCAGTGGTATCTCTTTCAAAATAATACCCTATCAACTATTACAGATGAACGGAGTACGAAACTCATCAATATTACAGACCGAATATAACAAATATTTACAGAACAAAAATATTACTGGAAACAGAAAGAAACGAACAAGGAAACAACTGTTTGGATGTGGCTCAGGAGATAGAGTCAGATCCAATCTTAAAGGGACACGGTCACAAATACCGCACCCAACCACACACGGCAAGCCCCCACGGTTGCTCCACAACACTCGACACCCAACCACAACCCAATCACTAAGGTCGGACACTCTCACTACACAAAGAACACTCTCACACAGAAGATATCACGAAGAACAAGAGTAGAAAACAGATTTCCTTTTTCTGGCCGAGAGAGGTTTAGAGGAAATGGAACCTCCGTATTTATAGGCTAGAAATCATCCGGGGATATAGTTTGTTGGGCGATTTCTGCGGTTTCTCAAGAGCCAGTAGATTGGCTCTTAGAAACCGCCGGAAACGGAGAAGAGAGAGAGACCGAACGGACATATCGGTTTGAGAGAGAGAGAGGAGGAGAAAACGGCGGAACCGTATGAGGAGAGAGAGAGAGCTGATTAGGGTTTGAGGATAAGGGGGTATATATTAGTCAAACCGGGTCGGGCAGAGTGGAGCGGGTCGGGTACCGGGTTGGGGCCTCCAGGTGGTGTCGGGCTTGATGTGGGTGGGCTTTTGGATTTGGGCCACTTTATCTAACATACCCCACCTTGGACCAAATACCCAATGGTATAGGTCAGGGGTTTATGGATCTGGTTTTCTCATCATTGCCAATAAATACTCCAAGGTTGTACCTGCAATATAAACAACACTAAACAAACACAGAGGTATTAATCAGGATTTAGTAAGAGTATTTTTAAGCACTTACAGAATTTTTCTATAGGTAAGCACTTTGTGCCCATGTCTGCAGGATTTTCGTCTGAGCTAATCTTTTCTAATTTTATCTCATTTTTTCCGACAATGTCACGAATGAAATGATACCTAACATCTATATGTTTCGTCCTATCATGAAAAACGGGGTTTTTACATAGCTGAATTGCTGATTGACTATCAGAGAAGATCACAGGTTTTTTCTTTAAGAAACCAATTTCATTTAGAAGCCCACTAAGCCATAGTGCTTCTTTAAAAGCCTCTGTTGTAGCAATGTACTCAGCTTCAGTTGTAGATAAAGCCACAATATGTTGAAGTTGGGATTTCCAACTAATGCATGAATTGCAAAATGTAAACATGTAAGAAGTGGTGGATTTACGACTGTCCCTATCATTCGCATAATTCGAATCTACGTAACCAATAAGATGTGCATGAGCAGAATGTTTGGAAAATTTAATACCAACATTTTCAGATCCACGCAAATATCTAAGTAACCATTTTAATGCTTCCCAATGAGGAGGACCAGGATTTGACATATATCTACTCAAACAACTAATGGCATAGGCAACATCAGGTCTAGTGCACACCATTAGAAACATAATAGAGCCAATCACATTAGAGTAGGGGATCTTACTCATTTTTTGCATATCATTTTCAGATTGGGGACATTGACTTTTACTAAGTTGAAAATGGGCAGCCAAGGGAACAGCCGTGGGTTTAGAATTTCCATAGCAAACTTTTTGAGGATAGACAAAAGATACGTTTTCTGGTTCAAGAGAATAGAAGAAGTTTTTCTGTCCCTAATAATGCTCATGCCAAGAATTTGTTTTGCATTGCCAAGGTCTTTCATTTCAAAGGTTTTGCATAGATCATTTTGAAGACAATGGATAAGATGTAAGCTAGGACTTGCAATTAACATGTCATCAACATATAGTACCAAAAAAATCGGAGTAGTATCAACATATTTAAAATAGAGGCAGTGATCATAGTTACTCCTAGAGAAACTTAAAGACAACATAAATTCATCAAACTTTTTATTCCATTGACGAGGTGATTGTTTCAAGCCATATAAGGATTTTTTCAGTAAACACACGTGATCAGGCTTAGAAGTATCAGAAAATCCAAAAGGTTGATTCATGTAGATATTTTCATCTAGGTCACCATGCAAGAATGCAGTTTTAACATCCATCTGTTTTAATTCCCAATCATGATAGGCAGTAAGAGAAAGTATAATCCTGACAGTAGTATATTTGACAACAGGTGAAAAAATTTCGTTATAGTCTATGCCTTCTTTTTGAGTGAAGCCCTTAGCAACTAGTCTAGCTTTATATTTTATGGGGTTTTCTTGCTTTATCTTGAACAGCCATTTACAATCAACAACGGAAGCGTTTTTGGGTTTAGGAACTAGGATCCATGTTTTGTTGTCTTTTAAAGATTTCATTTCTTCTTTCTTAGCATTTAGCCATTTGTCAGATTTTAAAGCTTCTTCGACACTAGATGGTTCTCCTAGTTCAATGTTCAAGCTTGTGTGAAAATCCCTAAGTTTTGAAGGTATCCTAGTTTGTCTCCTATCCCTATCCCTAGCAAGTTGGTAGTTATCGAGGGGATTGGATGGAGGGTTTGTATCTCCTATGTTTTCAAGATTTTCTGCATTTTGTTCTTGGTTATTGCTTAATCCCTCCCCTTCTTGGTTATCCTCTAGGTCTACTTTATTAAAAGTGGTTTCTAGTTCTATGGGTTTGGTTTTAGCTAAACAAGGCATTTCATTTTCATTAAAAGTAACATCTCGACTGATTAAAACTTTAAAACCAGGTTGACACCTAACCCATAATCTATAGCCTTTTACTCCTTCAGGATAACCAATAAAAATACACTTAAGGGATCTAGGTTTAACCAATAAAAATACACTTAAGGGATCTAGGTTCAAGTTTATCACTATTTTGATGAACAAAAGCAGAACACCCAAACACACGTAAACCAGATAAATCAGGCAGTTTTCCATTCCACATAAGATCAGGAGTTTTACCAAATAAAGGCACAGAAGGAGACAAGTTTATGAGATGTGCAGCAGTTAAGACAGCTTCACCCCAAAAAGATTTAGGTAAACCAGAACTGATTAATAGGCATCTAACTTTTTCAAGTAAAGTACGATTCATGCGTTCAGCTACCCCATTTTGTTGAGGGGTATAAGGATTAGTCTTATGCCTTTTTATGCCAAATTTGTCACACATTTCAGAAAACTGTTGATTACAAAACTCTAATCCATTATCAGTCCTAAGGTATTTTAATTTCTTACTAGTTTCATTTTCAACAAGGATTTTCCATTTTTCGAACTTATCGAAAACTTCAGATTTATGTTTCATCAGAAAAACAAACACTTTACGAGAATAGTTATCAATGATTGACAAGAAATATCGATTACCACCATGGGTGGGCACATTAGAAGGACCCCACACATCCGCATGAACATAGTCTAAGATGCAAGTAGACATAGATGGGTTTGGGGATGGGGATGTAGGAAAATGGACTCTATGATGTTTACCCATAATACATTCATCACAAAATTCTAATTTTCCAAGGCAGTCATTCAAAATTCCATCTTTTCTCAAAAAATCCAGTCCCTTCATGCTGATGTGACCAAGCCTTTTATGCCAAAGAGTGGTTTTATTGTTTTCAAGAGCAGATGCAGCAATATTTTCATAAGTAGCAGTGCAGATATACAAATTTCGTTTTCGTTCAGCTTTAAAAACGACTAAGGATCCTTTCATAACTTTCATTATGCCCTTTCCCCACCTACCTTCTAATCCCTCTTCTTCTAATGCAGCACATGATATCAAGTTATGACTTAAGTCAGGGACATACCTGACATTTTTCAAAATCATTTTATACCCTTCCTCAAAACATAACGAAATGTCACCAAGACCTTTTATTTCGCATTTTTTCTCATTAGCCATGGACACAAAGCCAACATGCTCATATCTCAAATTAGAAAAAATGTCTTTGAATGGACTCATATGAAATGTGTAGCCAGAATCAATCAACCATTCATTCATGTCAAAAGAATTTACAGAGTTTACTTCATATACAGTAAAAAATTCCCCGTTTGATTCAATAGTCACATTGTTGATTTTCTCTTTGTCATCATAATTTCTATCTCTGTTTTCACGTCTAGGCTTTCTGCAGTCTTTTATATAATGGCCTTTTATTCCACAATTATAACACCGTCTATCTTTTATCTTATCATTTTTAAGGCTGGTTTCTCTTGATCTAGACTTACTCCTACTATAGTTATTTCTACTTCTACTCCTACTGTTATATCTAGGATTAAAATTCCTAAACTTAGTCCTACCTCTGACAGCATTTATCTCATGTTGGTTCTGACTAGGTTTATTAACCTTAAGGTCTAATTCTTTACTTTTTAAACCATTTACTACCGTTTCTAGATTAACACTATCTCTTCCGTACTTAATGGCAGCCTTAACGTCTGAGTAGGATTCAGGTATGGCATTCAAAAGTACTATAGGGGAATATTCATCTATATATTTATCACCAGTGAGTTTAATATCTTGAATGAGTTTAGTGAAGTCATCTAAGTTTTCATCAATGTTCTTAGAAAGATCGAGTTTATACCTAAAGAATTTTTCTAACAGAAACAATTTGTTAGGCAATGAGATTTCAGTGTATAATTCTTCTAATTTGTCCCATAAAGCTTTTGAGGATTCTAATTTACCTACTTTTCGTAAAACAGTATCAGAAAAATTTAATATAATAGAAGAATAGACAAATTCATCATTTTCTTGCTTCTTTTCTTCAGAAATGGTTTCAACATACCTACCATCTATAGCTTTGAAAACCTTTTGTTGAATGAGTATGCCTTTCATTTTTTGTTGCCAAATCGAGAAATCGGTTTTTCCGTCAAACGGTTGAAGGCTGTAACCAGCCATTTTTTAAAAACAGTTTTGGAGAAAATCGTTCAGTTTTTTTTAAAAAAAAAAAACGCGACAGAAAGTTTCAAAGTAGCAGATTTTGGAGCACTAATCAAAAAACACGATTTATAGTAACAACTACCGAAAAACAACAGATAAGGTATTCAGATTTCAAACTACATCAACAGAGTACATAACACGAAGGAACTAACAGTAGTCAATGACTGTGCGAGAAAATAAACCGCAGGAATATCACAAAAGTTACCAAAACAAATGCAGTTAACAACTACACAAACTAGTAGAGGATAATAGAAATAGCAGGTATCAACAACAAGTTTCAACAGTAATCAGCAGATTTAGCACAAAGCGGGGCTCACCAGCCTAAGTCCCGTCTAGATACCCGACGACCTCAGGGGTCCGGCCAAGAGGGATATTAGGGGGTTTTTGCCGCGGTAAACCGGGATAATAACAGGAAAAACAGTTTATAACAGTAATATAAAAACTGTAAATGAAGAAGCGAGAAATAAGAACCAGAGGAGGGGTTTATCGAACGTTACCGCCACCAAGGATCACCACGGGTTAGAGATGCTGGCTCTGATACCACTGTAGGGAATAACCCTCCAGTGGTATCTCTTTCAAAATAATACCCTATCAACTATTACAGATGAACGGAGTACGAAACTCCTCAATATTACAGACGAATATAACAAATATTTACAGAACAAAAATATTACTGGAAACAGAAAGAAACGAACAAGGAAACAACTATTTGGATGTGGCTCAGGAGATAGAGCCAGATCCAATCTTAAAGGGACACGGTCACAAATACTGCACCCAACCACACACGGTAAGCCCCCACGGTTGCTCCACAACACTCGGCACCCAACCACAACCCAATCACTAAGATCGGACACTCTCACTACACAAAGAACACTCTCACACAGAAGATATCACGAAGAACAAGAGTAGAAAACAGATTTCCTTTTTCTGGCCGAGAGAGGTTTAGGGGAAATGGAACCTCCGTATTTATAGGCTAGAAATCATCCGGGGATATAGTTTGTTGGGCGGTTTCTGCGGTTTCTCAAGAGCCATTAGATTGGCTCTTAGAAACCGCCGAAAACGGAGAAGAGAGAGAGACCGAACGGACATATCGGTTTGAGAGAGAGAGAGGAGGAGAAAACGGCGGAACCGTATGAGGAGAGAGAGAGAGCTGATTAGGGTTTGAGGATAAGGGGGTATATATTAGTCAAACCGGGTCGGGCAGAGTGGAGCGGGTCGGGTACCGGGTTGGGGCCTCCAGGTGGTGTCGGGCTTGATGTGGGTGGGCTTTTGGATTTGGGCCACTTTATCTAACATTCAATAATTAATAGGCTTCTCCTATAGAGACTTTACTAAGTATTGCAGTATTGTGCTTCATCGGCGGGAGATGTACGTCGTCTATGCAATTTTAGTGGATTAGTTTGTAAAGTAGTCGACTGACTGGACTGATTCATAGGAATCGTCATATAGAAACCTTACAAGTATGGTCGGTATGACTTGAATTCTCGATTATAATAGTACGAGATTATTCCTCGTACTTGAGTAGTCATGTCAATCGAGCACATATGAATAATGTATCTTAGATCTAGCAAGCTGTGACTATGTCATGAGATATAGTCATTATAAGTCGTGCCCGGTACAGTCGGAGTATGTAGCAAGGATGGTGGATTTCAAAAAGGAATCTGTCCCCTATTAGTATTATGCCAGCAATATAAGATGGTTTATACTCTGAAATTCTACGGTCGTAGCGATTGGTTAAGTAGGAAGGGATTTTCTATGTCGATCAGTGGAGTAAACATATCTCGAGTATGAAGTATAGATATTTAGTCAAAGATGGGAACCAACATTCAATTCTTTGTCCTAGACTAAGGCCGGGAGACGGCTAATAGTAGGACCATACCCTTATAGGACTCGAAACCTAAATGTTCACACCACCATTAACTTAGTCTCCAGTTCCACAGAACATTGTTAGATGGTCATTAATAATAATCGGCATTTCATGAAAAGTAATGAAATCAATTTAGATTTAATTTTGAAAGAGGAGAACTAATTTGATTGCATTAAAATATTTTATTTAAATCAAACAAATAAAAAAAAATCAGTAAGATTTAAAAATTGATCAAATTTTGATTTGCTTATATCACTTCATTCTTATTTTGATGATTGTAATTTTTTTTCAAATTTAATTGTTATTGATACAGTATAATTTGAAAAAGAAATTATATTATGGAATAATTTTTTTAAAAAAGGAATTCTAATTAAATTATACCCGTGCATAGCAGAGGGCATACGCTAGTATATATTAGTAATACTCATTTATTTATAAGGGTATAAAAGTTATTTTTACATACAAGCCACACAATAAATATATATACCGTACCATATTATATATAAAACTCTCAATATCTCTATAAATAATCTATATATTATTTTTTAAATGATTCTCCTTGCTAATGTTGCCCCCTTTTATTTTTTTGGCAGTTCAAGTATTTGTGTTAGCGGTTTTGCCTAAAAATTTAAAGTTTTTCAATCACCACAATTTGGTAATATTATATTTTTTGGAGGGGGAGAATGCAATTTAATATGAAAAATGGGAAAAAAGAAACTCCTATAAAAATAAAATATCAATTATTTTCTGTAATTTAAAAAATGAAACAAATCACGCCAACTATTTAATAATTTTTTTATAGGAACTTATTTATTTATTTTACATATCACAGAGATAAATTTGCATAAATCGAAAAATGATCCAAAAAATTTTTTTTTTTAAAAAAAGGGGGTAAAAATGGGTTTTTGGGGTATAGGATAGTGCAAGGGGAAGGGGAAGGGGTATTGACTATGGGAGAAGGAACACAACACAGACCTTCGTTTCAAAGATGACAAAATAATGGCGGATACAAAAATCGAAGTTAGCTCTTGTTTGGTGGGTTTCAGAAAGTTAATGCTTATGGTGATGTTGAAATTAAATTGAGGTACAGGGGTATTATCGACATTCACAATGGGAGCAAAAGTTAATACAAATAGTCTATGGGTGGGTCCCACATATTACAATCTTCGTGCTCCAGACCCAGGGCATGTATTGTAAGCATTGAGGTCTAGTACAATTGTCGATCTGAAGGACATACAAGTCTGGATTAGGGAATTAATATGCGCTAAGATTGACGAATTGGAGAAAGAATTATTAAATGTCGGATTGGATTTTCTTTTCTGAACTCTATTACATCTTATATTCTATTTAATGTATATATACGCACTATGTGTATAGACTTTATTTAAAAAATAGCTCTTATACATGTAACGTGTATATACTATTAATTAGAATAAAATATGTAGTCATAATTTGAAATAAAAATTCAATACGAATAAATAGAACTTATATCTATACCGATATAAAAAAAAAGGGGGAAAATTCAGGGACCCACTTGTAATATAGAAAAATTCACAAAACTTTCTATAAAAATTAAAGTATTAATTACACCCCCTGTGTTATGAATAAATAATAAAAAAAAACACTCCCTGAAAGTGAGCTACACGCGCGTCGACTACAAATTAGCTATAAAAACTGCCTTTTTTTTTTTTTTTTTAATATTTTTGCTCTTCTCTCCCCCAATTTAAGGGTTGCTTCTATCCTCTCTTTCCATACAATTTTTCTCACCTTTCTTGCACTCCCCTTTCTCATTTTTTCTTTTTCTTTTTCTTTTTTTTTTTTGTCATTTTTGCTGATTTTGAAACAATGTCCACACAATCAAGCCGTCTAAAAAAAGAAACTAAGGATGCAAGTAAGTGCTTGATGTGAGGTTTTTAGCTTCACCATTTTGTGGATGCAATTCAAAAATAGAAATTAGGGTAGTAGAATCTTTAAGAAAACCTTCTAGAGGTAAGTTGTATTATTGTTATAGATTTCAAGTTTGTAACTTTTTTCATTGGGTACAACCCAAAAGAGCTACATAAGTACCAAGTGGGTTTCCGGAAACTTTGATTGTGGAGCATACACTAGACTGGGGGGACAGTGCACTTGCACAAATGAAGATGAATAAGATGGTTATGATAAGATGAAGTGGTGTCGAAAGCGTCGAATTCTAGAAAACCAAACGTAACTGTCCAAGGCAATGAAAAAGTGGTTAGCAATGTTAATTTTTGAATATGAGTTAGTGTTGTTTTATGTTTGGTGGTTTTCATTTTGTTAATTAAGTAACAATTAAAAGTTGTTCTAATTGTATTCTAGAGAAGAGCCTTCGTTTCTTAATTTTGATGTTGTAGTATACAGTGCTCCAGACCCCTTTGTCAGCTCTTCGGCTCCCGTGACCCAATCTCTTCCCATTGAATTAGGTGACCTTCTTCCCTTTTTCAATCATTCATTATTTTGACTTCATCTTTTATTTTGCACTGATGGGGGGTGGGGGGGGGGGTTCG
>NC_026153.1:8064902-8065561 GCF_000512975.1 Sesamum indicum
AAAAAAAAAAAAAACAAAAAAAGACAATTTACTTTGCTAACCTGCTCCATTTCCCCCATTGTAAATGAGGATGAGACAATTTGTTTTCTTTTTGTGTTTATATATGTTAAATCTTTTTCTCTTTTCTCTACCCCCCTCCGTTCAAGCTTTAGGCCTGGGGGATGGGGGGGTAATGCGATTATCTATGTTTTCTCTTACACTTCTGTTTGGGGATTATCGTCTAGTATGTGCTGCATTACTTGTCTGCAATCCTGTTCTGATTGATGTGGTATTTGCATCTTGATTAGAGGGTGGTTGATCAATATGTTGTGTCCCTTGAGGTGAGGGTGTCCTACTGAATATTTCTTTTTTTATGCTATCAACCTTGCACCTTTAACTGCTAGTTTCTTTTGGGAATATGGTTAGTTTTCATGTTATCTTGCTAAGGATGAATATGCATGTAAATAGAAAAGGGCATTCGAGGGCTTTGGATGGTGTCGACCCTCCGTAACACCAAATCTCCACCCTAAAAACCCCAAGATTTTACTCTTCTGTTGTGAGCACTAATCATAGTGTTCTTGTACCGTTTTATGCGGAAAAAAACGTTCTCCCTCAATTCCTCAATGAGGTCCAGATTTTTCTTAAGGAGTTCTGTATTAGTTTCTTCAGAAAGTGAATGA
>NC_026153.1:8065585-8093219 GCF_000512975.1 Sesamum indicum
CCCATAGACCAAGGTGAAAGGACTCTCTCCTATAGATCCTCTGGGAGTTGTCCTGTAAGCCCATAAAACACCTAGTCAACACCTTCGCTTAATTTCTACCAACTCGTTCTAACCTCCTCTTAATCCCTTATACTAATATGCGATTGGTGACCTCCACCTGCCCTTTAGACTGGGGGTATGCCATTAATGTGAATACTTGTTTAATATGTAAGTCTTTACACCACTCTTATATTTTTCGTTCTTGAAATTGTTGGTCATTGTCTGAGATTATTTATAGGGGAAGCCCGAAGCGGCAAATAATATTCTTCCATATGAACTTCATCACTTCCCCTTTCATGATGCAAGCGAGCAGTTCTGCCTCCACCCATTTTGTAAAGAAGCCAATGGCTACAATCACGAGCCAATGGAAAAGGTCCGACTATGTCCATGCCCCATTGTGACAAAGGACAAAGCGACAACATGGTAGTGAGGGGCTCGGGAGGCTGATGTATAAGGGTGGAATGCTTATAATATTTTTCACATTTGTTTACTATTTGCCTTACATCTTGCTTCATGGTCAACCGAAATATTCTGCTCGAAAGGCTTTGTTGGCTAATATCAACTTTTCGGCATGTGCTCAACAACAGCTACTATGTATCTCTTTGAGTACGTGTATTCCTTCAAATTGAGATAAGCACCGAAGCAGGGGGTGTGTAAAAGATTTCTTATACAGAATCCCAGCTTGTAGTAAGAAACGAGTGGCTTGAGTTTTAAGCCTGGCTGCATCCCATCTTTTCTCATAGATGTGTTCCCCTTCCAACCATCGGACCACAGGTGTCCGCCCATCCCCTAAGGGGAGATTGCTTGGACGCTCAAGGGAGCCCTTGGCTCTGGTAGGTGTTGTATAATAATGTGTGGCGAGCGGTTGACTAGGAATCCACTTGTATGCCATGTGGAGATTGCCAAGTGTGGGCCTTTGGGCTGGTCATCCTTGGTGGGTCGCAATAATGAGTCTAATCTAGGAATGCCTTGGGTCTTCGTATTCTGTCCAAGGCTAGTAGGTCTCCTGGGCTATTGGGACAAATATATTGGGCGGCCTCAGGCCTTGTTGTTCTTTTTGGATGGGGTCTGCTAAGGCCATGTGCATCAAAAGGGATTTAGACAAATAAATTTTAAAAGTACTAAATATAATTTTTTAGTTATAAAAAATTTACATATTATTATATCAAGTTTCATGAGAGGAAAATATAATTATCCGTTAGTTTCATTCATCTAGAATGAGTGAGAGATTGAGTTTGCTTTTATTGTCACGCCGTTTTAAGTTCTTGTTTACTGAAAACTTTGGTTTATTATTTTATTTAGGCAAAATCCCTTCAATAGTTCCCTTATTTTTACTTTTCATGTCACTTCAGTCCCCAATCTCTTAAATGCACGTCATAATTCCTTATCTTTTAGAAGGGCTTCTTCTGTCCTTAATCATTAAGTCTTAATAAACCTAATTAAATTGAATGGGATATTCCACTAATGAAAGGTAAATTATGTATATATATATATATATAAACTCAAGTATTATAAATATGAACATGTACTCCTACAATATTATTTTTTATATCTAAACAAATAGAAATACTAATAAAATAATTATTAATAATTAAAAAAAGAAATAAAATTAACAAATGAAAGTTGAATTTATTCTTTAAATTTCGCAATGCATTTTGAATTTGGCTTTGAATATAAGTTACTAAACTCATCAACATTCAGTAATGTGAAAAACAAAAACTCAATTAGTTATCTGTACTATACATATAAGAAGCGTCAATTGGTGTCTTTGGTATGTTAATATTAGTATTTAATTTAATTTATTAATTTATTTATTAACTTCTCACTCACTCGTCTAACTCCGTACTCCCTATTATCTTTCGATAGTTATTTTATTTTTTGAATTTTATTTTCATTAATTTTTCTGTCACTATTTTTTTATAAATTTAATATTAACTTAACATTTTATATATATTTTATTAAATAATAAAATTTATAAATATTTAATTTTAAATGATATTCATAAAAAGTGCATACACATAGAGTGTGCCATAAATTACTAGTAATAAAAAATATATATCTATTGAGACTCATGCAAATTTGCTTTGTTATTATATTATTTGCATTTTAATTCCTAGACGTAAAATATATTTATTGCATATTGATTTTTTTTTTTTGGATATAATTCGTAGTTATTTATTAACAGTTGTAGTTTCGTTTAGTTATAACGTTCTATAAGCAACACTAATCTATTGATGATGCTAGTAAAGCGTTCCACATTGATTGCAAATAAAAAGTTTGAGTGGCTTATGAGCCTCAAGACCTCTTCTCTCTAATGAGGTGTTTTTTCAAAACAAAACCGTGAGGCTCGTGTGAAGTCAGAATAGAGAATACCTCGCCCAACAGGTACCAATCGAGTCACAAGTCACATCACCTATCATGAACATCCAGCCATAATATGAACATATTTCTGGACATTTTAAACGGCTTCACAGACGAAAAGTGTCACTGGCTTCGGTGTGAAGAGCTTCATTGCAGCATGCAAGCGCTTGTACAAGTTAGAAATTAGGTTTTTTCTCTTCAATTTCTTCCTTTGCCAAAATCCCGTTTTACAATGAAATGAGGGGTATTTATACTATACTAGCAATAAATGTAATTGGGGTGTAAAATTAATTCCACCCACTTTATACCTACCATTAATTTGTGGGTACAATTTATTTATAATGATTAATCTAGTAAATACAAAATAGTTCAAATCGTACAATCCTAATCTCTGTTTTTGAGCTTTGGGGAGACTCAATCAATAACTTGTCATCATCTAAACTGCTTCCATCCTCTTTGACTGAAAACTCTGTTACAACCATTGTTCACATTCTTTTACAAAATATTATTATTAAAAATGAAATATAAATGAATTTAAATGAATATATGGAAGCAAGTTAAATTCTTCAAATTGGTTGAGTAGTTGAAAATAATAATTTGATGTCCATAAACAATCAAGAATAGGTCTGTATGTGCATGCGCTTGCTTTGACATTTAACCATTCAATATTTTATATTAACTCATCAACATGGAACCTGACATAATTGATTATATATATACATATATATGTATGTATTTGGTCGAGGCTCAAAATGCAAATCATATTCTTCAAAAATATGTCAAGGCGAGCGTCCTCGGCCGACTCCCATTGGGGCTTCTCAACCTGGTCTTTTCATAGATTAATCAAGTTAGGGAGAAGTCGTAAACATTTTGATTCCCCTTGATGATGCAGCCCCCGATTTACACCTCGTTTTCGTGTCATGAAATTTGAGAATAGTAATACAAGTATGAGTCTTGAGGAGTTCAATATTCTCAATGACAAGATTAATCCCTCTTCCGTTAGAAATGATTACCCATACCAATCTATGTGTTTGTCGGCTCATTCCTAGTTCTCTCACATACTTTGAGGGGTTTCTTCTTTTGGTGCTTTTAGGATCCCAATATAACTCATCCTCACGATGTTTTCTATGCTTTGTTTGTCCCTAGGAAGGTTGTCAATGACTCGTACCTCTACTTTTTCTTCATAATGGTTATAAATATTTGGAGCGATGCCTTCTTTAATAGGTCCTCTAAAGAAGAGGTTTTGCCTCGTAGAAGATTCTATTTAAGGGTCATCGACCCCTCAGGAGGAGTTTACTTCCATACTTGACTTTGCCCACACCCACATGACTTTAATTAAAGTAGGTTTGTTTGATCAACTTCTCATTGCCGTGTTTTTATTTTCTGCTGGCATTATGATATTATTTCGTCTTGTTTTGGCTTTCTTTGGTCTTATCCTCCTTTTTGTTACTTCATTCTTTTCCTTTGTCTTTTGTTAGGAAAGGAAGTCATTCTTCAAGTTATTCAATGCTACAAGGCGGATCGTGAGAGCGAAATGCTCGATAGAGGGGAATGTAGGGCCCCTATTAGTGAAGCTCGAGTAGACAGTTTTGAAATATCAATTTTGAAAGTCGACAAGACTTTAGACTTTATCTTAGCTTCTTTACATTGGGAACTGAAACCCTTTGCTTAAGATTTTATTTTCTGGGACATCTCATCGTTATTTCAATGTTGGACTCATTTTGCGGTTTATCTTTTATTAGTCATGGGATGTCACTTATTGTTTGTTATGGAGTATCTTTCTTGCGTAATCATCTCCCGCTTGGGACCTCCTTAAGGGTTGTCGCATTTGCATCTAGCTTCAGGACTTTCTACTAAGCACCTCATGGGAGCTTGATTCTTATTAGTTTGAGGTTGTTCTATTATGCGCATCAAGAAAACTTGATTGTTATTAACTTCAAGGCATTTTATTATGCACCTTACTAGCTTTGGGGCATTCTATGTGCCTCAAGTTTGATTGTTATTAGATTTGAGGCGTTTTATTATGTATATTAAGGAAGCTTTATTGGCATGAACTTAACTGTAAGAGTTTATTTTCGCATGCTCCAGAAGTGAGTATATGTGTGTTTCTTGGGGGCCAACAGTATATGTCGTTAGGGACGGTAAATTTTCATAACAACCCACAATTTGATAGTAAATTTGAAAACAATTTATGCAAGAGAGGATAAGTTTTTCCTCAATATGTTCTTCCTTCTAAGGTCAAAATCTATATGTTTTATTCCTTCCAATCAAGTTTGGAGCGCTTCCAGTTATCATAGATGATAAGTTCCACTTCCTTCTATCTCGACCACATTTGCCTTCTATATGGCCTCCATGTGTTCCTTATTTAATTTACTTTTCTTCACTTCTTTTGATTGTGTCTTCCCCTCCTCTCCATGGGACGATTCTCCTTGTTGAGTTCTATCAAGCGTCCATTGACATAACTTCTGTTGGCCGGGTTGCTTAAAATTGCCTTCTAGTTTTTCAGTAGAAATGGCTGCTGGTTTTTTCTCAGCATGCTAGCATAACATTTTCTCACTTGTTTCTTATTGCTAACCTCCTCTACAATCCCGCTTGGCGTTGAGAATTTTATCTTCATGCGAAGGTGGGTGCTATGGTTTGAATAGGTTCAAACTAGGCCTGCACATGATCGTGTTGTACATTGAAAGAGAGTTGGCCACCAAGAACTTCACAAGCTTTGTTGCTCACTTCGGGTAAGACCCAAGTGATACTGGTAACAAAACTTCTCCTAAAGGTTCAACTACATCTCCATTGGAGCTGGTGAGTCGAGTGTTTACTAGAGTCAATAGTGCATTGTCTATACCCATATGAGAGAAGGCCTTGTAAAAAATGATGTTAGTTGAACTCCCGATGTCTATAAGGATCTTTTTAACCCACAAATTTGATATTGTTGTCGTCACTACTATTGCGTCGTTGCTGGGGGGAATGCTTCCATCCAAATCCTGATGACTAAAAACTTCTCGCTCCCATAATTCTTTTGTTAGGTCATCGGGACTTCATTGAACATAACTTAACTGGCTACCTCACTTGTTTCTCTTAAAGCGGCTTTTCTTGCTTGCACTGAGTCTAATCCGGCAAGGCCACCCGAGATAACTCTAATAATCCCTACAATAGGGAAGTTATCTTTCGTTGTTCGTGCTCTTCCTGATCTTTCTCCCTTCTCGATGCGAGGCGTAGTGAGTCCTTCTTCGATAGCATGTGCTCGAGTCTCTATCTTCCGTTGGTCTACAAATTCTTTCAGATATCCTCTCTGGACAAACATTTCAATTTCATTTTTTAAATGGTGACACTCCTATGTGCTATGGCCTCGATCTCTGTGGAAATGGCAATACTTGTCAAATTTCATCCTCTCGGGGTTGTCTTTCATGAGAAAGAACCATCGCACCAAACCTTGTTGCCTTGCCACCGAAAGGATTTTCGTACGTCGAGAATTTAATAGGGTATATTGAATTAAATCACTCAAACGCATGAATCGCATTCTCATCCACTTCCTTCTGTCCTAGGGGGTATCATCCCTTCTTTTTCACCCGATCTCTTTGAGTCATCGATTTTGAGCCTGCAGATACTTCGATCCTTATATATTTCTCGACTTTCAATAATAATTCCTCTTAGGTTGCTGGGGGGTTTTCAACAATCAACTCTTTGAACCTTCTTTTCCTCAAATTTTGTTGCATTATGCTTGATAAGAGTGTTAGGTTTACGTGGGAAACCTCGAGCACGACTTCGGAAAAACTTTGGACATACTTTCTCAACAAATATCCTGACTTAATTTATACAAACAAAAGCTAATAGCCATTGTGCAGCCATTTGGCGAAAACAACGTCTAATAAAAGCTACAGTTTGGAGTGTAGATGAGAATATGATGATGAGTAGAATACCAAGAATAAACAGGGAGGCCTTCCTGGCTCCAGTTTTGTTCTTGTTTGCGGGATTGTTGCGGAAGTCCAACGTCCCGTCTTTCGTGTACTTATCTTCATTCCCCATCACTTCCATTATACCACTCGATCTTTGCACTCACACCTTAATTTACCTTTACCCAAAAATACATCAATCAATATAAATTAAGCATTTCTATAGAATTGGTAACCTTAAATCAATGCATTTTCACTTTCAACAAATCTCTCGTCAGTTTGTAAGGACAAGAACAAATAAGCCTTTCGAGTCCAACATCTCATCACTCCCGTATACATACATATATATAGGGAAAAATGCAATCAACTTCCTTGTAATATCGCAATAAGCAAATTACCCCCTTATGCAAAAATAAATAGCGATTTACCTCCGTGTATTTTTTAAAATACAACAATATACCTCCCTATATTTTTCAAAATGAAGTAATTTACCTCCCTATATAAGGAGGTAAATTGCTTCATTTAAAAAAGTATAGGGGGGTAAATTGCTATATTTTTTTTCATAAGAGGGTAATATGTTCATTTTCAATATCATAGAGGAGTAAATTGCTATTCACCCCATATATATATATATGGATGGATATTAATTAAGGGTTAAATGCATTTTATCCCTATAATATGCAATTTACAAGGGTTTATTTGTTCATATTACGGGGATAAAGTGCATTTAACTCTTAATTAATATTGCATAGAAGGGGGTAATCTGCTATTTTATCTTCCACAATGAGTTCTTTTTACATATTTCTCATATCATATTGGTAAATTATATTTTTTTCCTATTAGTCAATAGGATAAATTAAGCTGGCACCTCTTGTGCTTCGATTCAAATATACAAATACTCCTCATTTTTGTAAAATTATAAATATATCATTTGAGGTTGTAGGTGTAGTTACACAAAATACCCTTTTTTCTTTATTGATAGGAGTAGTTTTTATAATTATGAAAAAATAAAAATTATTTGTATAAATAGATCATAGGTCAAAAAATATAAACGTAATTATCTTGCCACATATTTTGTCTGATCTATAGTTTGTAATGGGAGTCAACGATGAAAACAGAGTCAAGAATTGCAAGAAATCCTTATTTAATTCGAGAAGATCTTGTATACCCCACCATAATTAGATGTAAGACATGGTACGTTATTAATTAGATTATGATGTTTTCCTTTCCTTTTATTTCAAATCTATTGTATTTATATTCCGTTTAATATATATATATAGATTCAAACCTATATAATAAACGAAAATAATATCATATTATGTATTAATTTTGAGTTTCTATTAATTAAGAAATGGTTCTTTGATATGGTCTTGTAGATACTACACATGGTGACTTATAGTTAAATATCGTGATAAATATTTTGGTTATAATTAGAACTACATGACAAAAATATTTATTAATTACGATTATACTTGAACTTAAGTAAATTACACCGGCACTCTCCTTATGCCAAATTTCACAGGCATTCTCTTTATTTTTTATAAAATTACAGGTACACCTCTTGAGGGAGATGTTTATGTAAAATTTTGTCATTGAATAGAAAGTGTGTTTGTAATTACGAGTACGATATTAACAGTTACATTTTGTAGTCCTGCGACGATCGACAAATATTTGTGCAATTAAATGTATCTTGGAGGATGCATATGTAATTTTCCCAAAATGTGAACACTGGTAACATCATAAGTCTTAAATTGTAGTTATTCATAATATGGCAAACAATTATTAATATTGTGTATGTTGTCCTCTATTATTGTTGTGGCTGAGGAGAAGAGTCATTGTCCATTCATACTTTGACTTTTCTTCTGCCAAGTGAAATTGTTACTTGTTAGTGAAAGGAGAACTGAAATGGACACGTCAAGAATCCAAAGTAATACGAAATGCGATTTTTGATTGAGTTCCTCGTTTTTTGAATTCCTGTTCACTGAAACTTTGATTTATTATTTTTATTTTGTTTTGAGAAATTATTATTTTCAGTTTGTTAATTTTACTCATTATTAATTTTAATCCTATAAATATGTTATTTATTAAGAAACTGCGAAGGGTCCTGGACTAATATTGCCAATTATTTGCAGTTTCTTAGACAAGGCAGCTGATGAGGGAATTTGCATATTTACCAAAATGCCCCCCCTATTTTTGGCACAAGCTCCACACCCAAGACAGTAATCATGCTGCACCTATGCCTATGACTGCGCATGGTGGGGCCCACGGTGCAGTTGCAGCAGCGGCGGCTGCAGGTTCGACAGAGGGTGACGTGGCGCGCCCTCACTGGAGCCACGTGTGGTGCTCGCAGAGGGTGCCGTACCAGTATAAATACCCTCATTTATGGTATTTTGAATACGTTTTGACTATCTACTTTTACCGCCAATTTGTGGTCTAATTCGATCCTGTTACCTTATTTTCGATCCCATCTTTTCTGACTTAAGCATCGGAGGGCCATCGCCGAGGGCCTCTCGGCTAGTCTGACGTTTGCTGTGTTCTCAGGATCCGCCCCAGGTAGCTTGAAAGAGGGAGCCAGCGATCACGACCCGGTTGTTCGATCTAGCGACCCCGATCCGGAAATCCTGATTTTGAGCGACCTACATCATTTGGCGCCGTCTGTGGAAAATTGAGGACAAGTCAAAATGGAAGGGACATCAAGACAGGATCAACCAGCAGAAGAGACTCCGAGGAAAGGAGATGAAAGGATGATTCAGATGACGAGAGAAGAATTGCAGCACATGATCGATGAAGCGAGCAGGAAGGCCATTGTTGAGTATGAACGCAGAACGGTGACCCCGGCCAGGGAAGGGGTTAAACGGCAGCTGTTCCAGGAGTTGGAGACGGAACAGCGAAGAGAGACCTTGAGGGCACCAGAGAGAGGTCCAGAGAGAACCTTATCTAATGAGGTGACTAGTAAGCGAACAGTGGCAAGCAGAAAAACTGCTGCGAGACAGCCAGCTATCTCGCGTGAAGAGGTGGACAGTGTTGGCAAGCAGATTGAGCAACTAGGGAAGCAAATCGAGGAATTGAAAAAGAGGGGAGAGTTGGTATCGCAGAATCGGAGCTCGCCCTTCACTAATCGAATATTGCTGGAAGTGGTGGATAACAATTTCCGATTACCTGACCTACCCAAGTATGATGGAAGCAAGGACCCAAGGGAGCATGTCGCCGCTTTTGACCTGGTGATGAATCTGTACGGTCAGACAGATCCGATCAAGGCAAAACTGTTCGTCACCACGCTGAAGGGAAAAGCTCAGGAGTGGTTCACAAGCTTAGGTAGTGGAACTATTGATTCATATGAACAGTTAATTCATAAGTTTTCTTTTCATTTTGCCAGTAAGAGAAAAGCAAAGAGATCGGCGACCCACCTGTTTACGATCCGACAGCGGGAGGACGAGACGCTAAAAGCTTTTATGGGGAGGTTCAACAACGAAGTGCTGGAGGTGCAGGACCTAAGGATCGACATGATGGTTAGTATTTTGATCCATGGTTACAAAAAGGTCCTTTTGCATCAGCGCTCGCCCGCGATCCGCCTACGGGCACGGAGCAATTAATGGAGATGGCCCAAAAATATATCGATGAGGAAGAAATGAACGCCATGAAGGACAACTACTGGTCTAGAGATCCGACCAGGGTGAAGGGAGAAAGATCGCGAGAAGGAAAACAACGGGCGGAAGGAGATCGCGAGCGGAAAGGACCTTATGTGCCTCGTTACCATAGGTACACCCCGCTGACGACTACCAGAGAAAAGGTGATGATGATGGTGGAAAACGAGGACCTCCTGCAGCGACCAGAGAAGATGCGGGATACTCGTACAAAAAGGAACTCGAATAGGTACTGCAGGTTCCACAGGGATAGGGGGCATAATACGGAGGATTGCTACCAACTAAAGGACGAGATTGAACGGTTGATAAGACAAGGGTATTTCAGACACTTGATTGATAGGAGGGCAGAGCAGCGAGAACGCAGTAGATCGCGAAGCCGGGAAAGGCTCCAGAGGGATGAAGCGGGGGCGAGTGGAGCTCGAGACAACGCTCCTAACAAAGGTGTCATCCATACCATCTCGGGGGGACCCACAAGTGGAGATTCCGGTAGAGCAAGGAAAAGGTACGCTCGAGAAAGCAGGTGTAAGCATGATGGGCTAATGATGCATGTGGAAAAGCAGGAGAGCATCATCTTCGGTGACGAGGACTTAAGCGCTGACCTGGCGGAACAAAACGACCCTATGGTCATAAAGATGGACATTGCGAACTACCAGGTACATAAGGTATTAATTGATAATGGCAGTTCTGTTGACATTATTTTTAGTGATGTCCTAAGGAAGATGGATTTGGGAGATGTGAAACTAAAGGCCGTACGAACACCCCTAGTTGGGTTCGGAGGGAATGAGGTCATCCCAGAAGGTGTAATCGAGCTGCCAGTGTCGCTAGGTGAGGAGCCCAAGAGGAAGACATGCATGATCTCGTTCCTGGTCGTTGATAGCCCATTCGCGTATAATGTTGTTTTGGGACGACCAGGATTGAACAAGTTTCGAGCAGTGGTATCTACCTTCCATCTGAAGATGAAGTTCCCGACGCCACAGGGAATTGGGGAAGTCAAATGCGACCAACGAACAGCAAGGCAGTGCTATAATCTTGCTGTGAAGCAGGGGGAGTCAAAGAAAGAAAAAAGGAAGGAGGAGACAAGCCGAGAGATGGCAAAGAGAGGAAAGATGGAAAGGATTGAACCTTCGGGCGAATATAAGGAGGTAGAGTTGATCTCTGGGAACTTCCAGAAGACGACCAGGATTGGATCGCAGATGACTACAGAAATGGAGACGATGATGATCGACTTCTTACGGAGTAACCACGACCTGTTCGCGTGGAGCCCCTCAGATTTTCAAGGTATCAATCCCGAAATTATTGTTCATAGACTAAATATTGACCCGCAGGTCAAACCAGTGAAGCAGAAGAAGAGGGTTTTCGGGGTCGAGAGGAATAAGATAATTGAAGAAGAGGTCGCCAAGTTGTTGCGTGCCGGTTTTGTTCGAGAAATCCAGTATACGACCTGGCTATCAAATGTTGTGGTGGTCCCTAAAGCAGCAGGAAAATGGAGGATGTGCACGGACTACACGGACCTTAATAAGGCATGCCCTAAGGACCCATACCCGCTGCCAAGGATTGACTTGCTGGTGGATTCAACGGCAGGGTGCGCGCTCTTTAGTATGATGGACGCGTACCAAGGCTACCATCAAATTTTCATGGCAAAGGAAGACGCTGAAAAGACTGCGTTCGTAACCGAAAAGGGAGTATACTGTTATGATGTAATGCCATTCGGGTTAAAGAACGCAGGAGCAACTTACCAAAGATTGGTTAACCGCATGTTCAAGGACCATATTGGGAACACGATGGAAGTATACATGGATGACATGCTGGTCAAGAGTAAGAAGGAGGACGATCATTTGACACACTTGCGAACAGCTTTCGATATCATGCGATCATATGGAATGAAGCTGAACCCGTCCAAGTGCACTTTTGGGGTGCGGGGTGGCAAGTTTCTAGGTTACATGGTCAGCGAACGAGGCATTGAAGCGAACCCAGAAAAAATCAAGGCAATTATGCAGCTAGAATCACCAAAATCTATAAAGGAAGTGCAGCAGCTGACAGGGAGGATCGCCTCGCTGAACCGTTTCATCGCCAGGTTTGCAGATCGCAACTTACCCTTCTTTAAAATTTTGAGAAAGGTTAACAATTTTGAATGGAACGGAGAATGTGAACGAGCTCTCCAAGAGCTTAAAGTATATTTAACCACTCCACCCTTGCTCTCTTACCCCATGGTGGGGGAAAAGTTGTACGTGTATTTGGCTGTTTCTGATTATGCAGTGAGCTCAGTGTTAGTTCGCGAGGAAGGTGGCAGGCAGAGCCCGGTATACTATGTGAGTAAGATGTTGCAGGGGGCAGAGAAAAAGTATATCCAGATAGAAAAGCTGGCGCTAGCTTTGGTGATTACGGCGAGAAAGCTGCGACCTTACTTCCAATCCCACCCCATTGTTGTACTAACAAATCATCCTCTGAAACAGGTTATGGCGAAGCCGGATACATCGGGCAGGATGGTCAAATGGGCCGTGGAATTGGGGGAGTTTGACATTGAGTTCCAGACAAGGAACGCGATAAAGGCGCAGGTATTCGCCGATTTTCTGGTCGAGTTCGCGGGCGATCAACCACAAAAGGAGGAAAAGTGGCTTTTACATGTAGATGGATCATCGACCTCAAAGAACGGAGGAGCGGGCATTTATCTGCAAGGACCAGCGGGAGTCGAGATCGAAATTGCGGTCCGGTTAGATTTCCCGGCCACTAACAATGAAGCCGAATACGAGGCTCTGATTCATGGGTTGCAAACGGCAATCGATGGGGGCATAAGGCAAATAGATGTGTACACGGACTCACAGCTCGTTGCAATGCAGGTGCAAGGTACGTACGAAACACGAGAGCGGTCCATGACGCAATACCAGGCAAGAGTAAAGGAGATGATGAAGAAATTTGAGCGGTGCACGATCAGTCAGATACCGAGAGACGAAAATATGCGTGCGGATGCATTGTCACGGTTCGGGTCGCTGGTCGAGGGAGTTAAAGAAAGAAAGATCACAGTGATGGTGAAAACTCGACCAACGATTGAAGAGGCAGAGGTCCACCTGGTTGAGGCGGAGGAGTCTTGGAAAACACCCTTTGTCAGGTACTTGAAGTATGGAGAATTGCCGAAGGACTCGATTGCGGCAAAGAGATTACAGTTCAAAGCTAATCGTTTTACCATGATCGGAGACGACCTATACAAAAGAACCCCGGAAGGCGTTCTACTGAAATGCCTGGATGCGGAGAGAGCGCAGTACGTCTTAAGAGAAATACATGAAGGCAGCTGCGGAAATCATTCAGGCGGGAGATCGCTGGCGCAGAAGATTTTGAGGCAGGGTTACTTCTGGCCTACGGTCGTGGAGGATGCGAAGGATTTTGCCAAGAGATGCGAAAGTTGCCAGAGGTATGCTGGACTGCTGCACTCACCAGCGACCCCTCTCGAACCTCTTAAGGTCGCATGTCCGTTCGATAAGTGGGGGATAGATATCGTGGGCCCTTCCCCCCAAGCGGTGGCACAGAAGAAGTTCCTGATTGTAGCGGTCGAATATTTTTCCAAATGGGTCGAGGCTGAGGCTCTCGCCAGGATCTCGGAGAAAGAGGTAATCAATTTTATTTGGAAAAATATCATTTGCAGGTTTGGAATCCCCCGCATTCTTGTATCAGACAATGGAACCCAGTTCCAAGGAAAGAAGATCATGGCGTGGTGCAAAGAGTTGAAAATCCAGCAGAATTTCACAGCGGTTGGGAACCCTCAAGCGAACGGTCAGGCAGAGGTCACCAACCGAACCCTGTTGCAACACTTAAAGACCAGGTTGGAAGGAGCGAAAGGGGGATGGGTCGAAGAATTGCCTGGGGTTCTCTGGGCATATCGGACGACCCCGCGAACGGCGACCGGAGAGACCCCGTTTTGTTTAGTATATGGGAGTGAAGCAATTATTCCTGCAGAAATTGGAGAAGAAACTGCTCGGGTCACTCAATACACAGAAGAAGAGAACGCCCGAGAACGGGCCTTTGATCTGACTGTGATTGAAGAAGGAAGGGATCGCGCTTACGCAAAAATATTGCGCTACAAAAGCATGATGACCCGGAGTTATAATCGTCGAGTGCGACCACGACAATTCCAGGTCGGAGACTTGGTGCTAAAGAAAGTGGAAGTATCTAAGCATGTGGGAAAACTCGATCCGACTTGGGACGGCCCGTATAAAGTTGTGGAAATCCGGAAGAAAGGGACATACATACTCCAAGATTTTGAAGGAAGGAACTTGCCGCGACCATGGAATATTCATAACTTAAAAAAGTTTTATGCTTGAAACGCTTGTAAGCTTAGTCGTGAGAATTTTGCTGTGAAGGGTTTGTACTCGTCTAAAAAAGACGATCAAAAGGGAGTTGTGTACTTGTCTATGAAAGACATTCCCGCCTCAAAAGGGCGACCTATAAAAGGTCATCATCTAAGTTACATGCGTACATAATCTGGGAAGTCTTGTGCTAACCTAACAAGATTCATAAGCGATCTCAAAAGATTGCAGGATTTCTTTAACCTAACAAGGTTCATAAGCGATCTCAAAAGATTAAGGTTGCAGGATTTCTTTAACCTAACAAGGTTCATAAGCGATCTCAAAAGATTGCAGGATTTCTTTAACCGACCAAGGTTCATAAGTGACCCTAAATGATCACGATAGGAGATGTAATTGCAGGATTCCTGATCATGGAAAGCAATTAGCAAAAAAGGCAATAAACATGGATAACGTAAAATTTCATATATGTTCCCGAGGCGACAAAAACGACCTCGGTCGTGATAATTACAAAAATAACAGGGGGGATACCCGCTGTAATCGTCCAAAAAATTACAAAAAAGGAGTTGTCCCATGAGCATCATGAAATAGGAAATGGAGGAGGAAGATCGTCCATCAAAGGTAGGAACTCCGGAAAGGCATCAGTTGGTTCAGGGCCGGTGGGGTAAGGCTCGAGGTTTCTGTCTAGGGAGACATCCAACTGCTCGAGATCGAAACCTTCGGCCAGTCCGTTGAGCTTCTGGATTTGTCCTTGGCATTTTTCAAATCCCTCAATCATCAGCTCCGTGGCTTGGTTTTCCACGGCTGCTCGGAAGGTTTGGGATCTCAGGAAGTCCCGAGCACCGTTCAGCCGAGCCTCTTTCATCATGCCTTGGAAGTCCTGGCTCTGTAGAAATGAAGCTTTGCCCTCAGCCATGCCCCGATCTCGACCCTCGGCTAATCCTTCTTCCCTGCCGGACTCGAAAGCAGCTACCCGATCGGTGTGGGCTGTTCGCTTAGTCTCTTCCAATTCCTTTTCGGAAATCCCCAGCACCGTTCAGCCGAGCCTCTTTCATCATGCCTTGGAAGTCCTGGCTCTGTAGAAATGAAGCTTTGCCCTCAGCCATGCCCCGATCTCGACCCTCGGCTAATCCTTCTTCCCTGCCGGACTCGAAAGCAGCTACCCGATCGGTGTGGGCTGTTCGCTTAGTCTCTTCCAATTCCTTTTCGGAAATCCCCAGCTTAGAGACAAGCTCCCCCTTCTCTGCACGCAGGGATTCGACCACCGTCTGCAGCTCGAGTATCTTCCTTTCCATCTCCACGGCCTTCCCCTCAATCTGGATCTTGTCATGCCTCCACATGGAGCCTTGCAGGGTGATATGGTGTGCGAAAGCCATGGCCTACATGGGATCGAAAGGTGAGTGCGTGCTGATGAAGCAGTTAACAAAGTAATAAAGTACCTGGGCGATGTTGTGCGCAAAATGCTCCTCAAGAGAAGTCAGGGAGGTCTGCGCAAGGATGACCTGATCGCGTTCCAGGCAAGCAGCTTTGTAGACCTCCCAGGAATCTTGCCCCGCAAAGGTACGCAAGACGCTGCTGTTCTTGGAGATGTTCCAATCCGGTAACCATTTTTCTCCGGACATCTCAGCACGGCAGGCAGAAGCAGGTCGCTCGTCCCTCATCTTTTGCCAACTTTCTTCCAAAGCGGCGAGTTTCCTTTTATTTTCGGGTTCGGCGACCCGATCTGCAGCAAGTTTAGCCTCGAGTCTGCCCTGCTTCGTCGATCTCGAGGATGGATCGCTTTGGCTCTCAGTGAGTTGCGTGGGCTCAGGCCTCGGGATGGATTCTTTCCCCCTCTTCCTCTTCAGACTCGGTTCTTCAGAGATTTCTACCACCTCGACTTGCTCGTCTGGGGTACGATCCCTAGTGGTAGTGGGGGTCGATTGTGGTTCGGAGGCAGTGGCGCGGGGGGAAGGAGTTGGGGTCGCGGCCCGGGTCTTAGGCTTTGCCTTGGCAGCCGCTGCAGCCTCTTTCAACTCGCGATCAACGGAAGGAGGAAGAGTCCCCTTCTTAGCTCTCGCCTTGTTTGCAAGTCTGGCTAGCATAACTTCAATTTCTGCGAAGGCAAATCAGTCGTCAGAAATTATCCAAAAGATAATAAAGGATACATGAAGAATATGGAATCACCTAAGGAGCTTTTGATCGGGATAGGAGCAGGGGAGAGGCCCGCGAGCTTCAAAACCTTTTCCTGTAATAGTACTTTCGGACGGTACCAAAACAGTGTAATATGATTGATGAGGTCGCTCTCGAACCCCTCCCCAAAGGTTTCGGGGTTGGGTTTTGCCCTCATCTTTTGCCAACTTTCTTCCAAAGCGGCGAGTTTCCTTTTATTTTCGGGTTCGGCGACCCGATCTGCAGCAAGTTTAGCCTCGAGTCTGCCCTGCTTCGTCGATCTCGAGGAAGGATCGCTTTGGCTCTCAGTGAGTTGCGTGGGCTCAGGCCTAGGGATGGATTCTTTCCCCCTCTTTCTCTTCAGACTCGGTTCTTCAGAGATTTCTACCACCTCGACTTGCTCGTCTGGGGTACGATCCCTAGTGGTAGTGGGGGTCGATTGTGGTTCGGAGGCAGTGGCGTGGGGGGAAGGAGTTGGGGTCGCGGCCCGGGTCTTAGGCTTTGCCTTGGCAGCCGCTGCAGCCTCTTTCAACTCGCGATCAACGGAAGGAGGAAGAGTCCCCTTCTTAGCTCTCGCCTTGTTTGCAAGTCTGGCTAGCATAACTTCAGTTTCTGCGAAGGCAAATCAGTCGTCAGAAATTGTCCAAAAGATAATAAAAGATAAATGAAGAATATGGAATCACCTAAAGAGCTTTTGATCGGGATAGGAGCAGGGGAGAGGCCCGCGAGCTTCAAAACCTTTTCCTGTAATAGTACTTTCGGACGGTACCAAAACAGTGTAATGTGATTGATGAGGTCGCTCTCGAACCCCTCCCCAAAGGTTTCGGGGTTGGGTTTTGTTTCCCGCCAACCCAAGTGAAAATCCCAAGATTGACCGGGCGGAGGTCGAATAAAAAAATACCTATCATGCCAAGGACCGACGTTAGACCTCAAATCGTCTAGAAAGCGGCAGTCCTTGCGTGCTGTCAAATAATACCATCCAGTCTCGCCCGATCTCTTAGAGGAGGTGATATTGTACAGGGACCAAAAATTATCAAACGAAGAAGGTAGATCGAGGTATTTCATGACGATTATAAACATGAGGATATGACTGATTGAGTTTGGAGATAGTTGCATAGGACAAAGGCCTAGCCGGACTAGAATGTCATTCACTTCTCGGGGCAAGGGGAAGCGAAGTCCGGCATCCAAATGGAGTATGGACAGAGCACAATAACCCTCGGGGGGTTGATGCATACGATCAAAGGAGCGAGGAATTTTAATATCGTAATCGGCAGGGATATAATATTTTCTTTTTATGGCAACGGGAGTCTTTTAAGGGTTGCTCGCTATCCCTAACCAAGGCTTCTGTTGCATCATTTCAGAATATTTTTGGAAAATAGGGACATCATCAGAATCACCTACTTCTTCGGGAATAGCAGAAGATTGAGAGACGGAAGCAGTAGGGTCGCGGGACGTACCCGCTGCCTCCCGAGGGGAGGTCGCGGACGACCCAGACGACGAACTCGTTTCCGAGTTCGCCGCAGACTCGGAAACAGACACATGAACGGATACACTCCTAGACTCAGACGACATATCGAAAGCTGGAAGGAGAGAGGAGGAAAAAGTACCTGGAATTCGGAGATAGATCGCAGGGAGAGATCGAACGCGACTAAGCACAGCGGTCAAATTGGTTCAAATGCGGGGCTATTTATAGAGGAGTACCAGTAGCGACGCGCCTCTTCACGCACCATCAGTAGGGGACGCGTGGCGTGGATTGAACGGCCATGATGCTTCCTCCAACGGACGTGACTGTTCATTTCCCTTAGTGTCATTAATGACACTTAGAGAAATGGGGGAATAATGATGAGGGAATTTGCATATTTACCAAAATGCCCCCCCTATTTTTGGCACAAGCTCCACACCCAAGACAGTAATCATGCTGCATCTATGACTGAGCCTATGTCTGAGCACAGTGGGGCCCACTGGGCAGTTGCAGCAGCGGCGGCTGCAGGTTCAACAGAGGGTGACGTGGCGCGCCCTCACTGGAGCCACGTGTGGTGCTCGCAGAGGGTGCCGTACCAGTATAAATACCCTCATTTATGGTATTTTGAATACGTTTTGACTATCTACTTTACCGCCAATTTGTGGTCTAATTCGATCATGTTACCTTATTTTCGATCCCATCTTTTCTGACTTAAGCATCGGAGGGCCATCGCCGAGGGCCTCTCGGCTAGTCTGACGTTTGCTGTGTTCTCAGGATCCGCCCCAGGTAGCTTGAAAGAGGGAGCCAGCGATCACGACCCGGTTGTTCGATCTAGCGACCCCGATCCGGAAATCCTGATTTTGAGCGACCTACATCAGCAGCAGTGGAGAAAGAGTCGGATCATAGCAAGGGCTCGGTAAACCCATGGACCCTTTGCACTGTCACACAAGTTGAGGAGCTGAAATGGATCATACGACTGTTGCCCGTGTTGGCAACTGGAATCATCTTCAACACCATTTACGGAAATATGAGCAACTTGTTCTTGCTGCAAGCCGAGTACATGGACGCGCGATTAGGCTGGTCCAACTTCAAAGTCCCGGTAGCATCACTCGCCGTCTTCAACCCCATAAGCGTCATTTTCTGGGTACCCGTCTATGATCGTTTCATCATCCCAATGACAAGAAAATTCACAGGCCACAAGAACGGCCTGACTCAGCTGCAGCGCATTGGGACCGGCCTATTCATATCGGTCTTTGCCATGATATCAGCCGGGATTTTGGAGATATTTCGCCTCAGGATAGTAAGACGGAACAATAGCTATAAGGTGATGGAGACGCCTTGATAGGTATATGTATAATCCCCCCGCAAAAAGACTGAAAAGCCCTTCATTAAGGGTAGGATGGTCATTTCCGCGACCGGATCCGCGTACTTCGCAACGGGCGGGTCGCAGAGGACCCGACCCGGGTCGTAGGAGGTGACAGAAGACCCGGACAATGACGCCCATCCGATTAGAATGGGATCAACCAGATGAGGCCACGTGGCCCAGTATTTGCCGTACAACTGTGTACTATAAATAGACCCCGATACGCCATAAATGAGGTAACTGATATACATTTATTGAGATCGAACTTTGAGATAGAATACATTTCTCTCGATCAACCTAACTTGAGCGTCGGAGGGTCATTGTCGGGGACATACCCGACGAGCTCACGGTTCTTGTTTTATTCTCAGGGGATCCAAAACCTGTTCCGGAAGAGTTAGTCGAACAGCGGTGAGGCCGTCTCAGGAGATCGAATAATTCGACCCGGATCAGTTGGCGCCGTCTGTGGGAAACTTCTGAGAATTCTACCATTATGGAAGGTTCATCGAGGAGAAATGCCGCCGAGGAAGAAACACCCAGGAGAGGAGCAGGTGCAACCATCCAAATCACTCAGGATGAGTTGCAAAGGATGATAGACGAGGCAAGCCGAAAGGCTATAGTAGAATATGAAAGGAGAACAGCGACCCCCCTGGTCAAAGAAACTGCTAGAAGGCAGTTATTCGAAAACGTGGAGCCAATAAGAGAGTCAAGAGTTCAGGGGGAACATGATCATCGCAGTAAGCGACCAGCATCATCCGATGCAGGTTCCAGCAGCCATGGACGCGCAAAGAGAAGAGAGCCGGTCATATCCAGGGCCGAAGTGGAAAGTGTGGGCAAACAGATACATAGCTTGAACAAACAGATCGACGAGTTGAAGAAACGAGGGGAGATCGTCGCGCAGAACAAGAACTCCCCTTTCTGTAACGAAATCCTCGTTCAGACCGTTGAGCCCGGGTTCAGAGTGCCCGATTTGAAGAGATATGATGGGATGAGAGACCCTCAGGAGCATGTGGCCGCCTTTGAGATGGTGATGAATCTTTACGGACAGTCAGCCCCGATAATGGCTAAATTGTTCGCGACCACACTGACGGGAAAAGCTCAGGAATGGTTCACGAACCTACCCCGTGGGAGCATCGAGTCCTACGAGCAGCTCGTGCAAAAGTTCAATTTCCATTTTGCGAGCAAGAAGAAACAAAAGAGGTCGGCTACCCATCTGTTCAACATCCGACAGAGAGAGGATGAGACGCTGAAAAATTTCATGGGTCGATTCAACAACGAGACCCTGGAGGTACAAGAGTTGAGGATTGACATGCTTGTGAGTATCCTCATACATGGACTCAGGAAGGGCTCGTTCGCCTCCGCCCTCGCGCGCGATCCGCCCTATGATGTTGAGCAATTGATGGCGATAGCACAGAAGTATATTGACGAGGAGGAGATGAACGCGATGAAAGATTCGGAACGAAGGGAGCGGGAATATATTCCCAGACGACCTCATGAGGGAAGAGGAGGAGGAAATGACAAACCAAAAACGGAGAAACGGAAGGAGCCTAAGTACGTGCCAAAATACCACAACTACACTCCCTTGGCCATGTCCAGGGAGAAGGCTCTGATGATGGTAGAAAATGCTGACGTGCTAAAATGGCCTAGACATACGAGGTACACTCCCACCAAGAAGATGTCTAACAAGTACTGCCGCTTCCATCGAGAGAGAGGACACAGCACAGAGGAGTGCTATCAGCTGAAGGACGAGATCGAAAGGCTTGTTCGTCAGGGACACTTCCGAGACCGCGTGCCCCCAAATTGTAAAATCGGAGGGGGAGGAAGGAGGAGCAGATCGAGGAGCCCGGACCGAGACAGAAACCCGGGCCCATCAAGGATCGATAGACCCCCAGTGGGTGGGAACAACGCACCCACAAAAGGCGTCATATACACAATAGCGGGAGGATCGACTGCGGGAGATTCAGGTCGAACACGGAAAAGATGCGCCCGAACAGCCGGATCGGTAAGACAGAAAGAATTCGTGCTGAAGGTAGAGGGTGAAGAGGCCATCTCATTTAATAGCTCGGATCGGTTGGAGGATGGAGGAGAACAGAACGACCCCATGGTCATCAAGCTCGATATCGCGAATTTCACCGTCCATAAAGTGTTGATAGATAGTGGGAGCTCAGCGGACATAATTTTCAAAAATGTCGTGGACCGGATGGGGCTGGAAAATGCGAGGCTCGAACCAGTAAAGACTCCACTGGTCGGCTTCGGAGGAAGTGAAGTGGCTTCGTTGGGGACGATCGAGCTTCCAGTGTCCATGGGCGAAGAGCCGAAGAGGAAAACGCTGATGGTAAAGTTCCTAGTGGTCGATACCCCGTTCACATACAATGTCATACTGGGTCGGCCGGGGTTGAATTCATTCCGGGCTGTTATCTCCACATACCATATGAAGATGAAATTCCCCACTGAATATGGAATCGGGGAAGTGTGGTGCGACCAAAAGGAGGCTCGTAAATGCTATAACTTGTCGATCAAAGCGGAGCCGAGGTCGAAGAAACAGAAGGTCAGGGAGGACGCGGAGCCCCGACCATATGAGGCTGAACATTTAAAACCCAGTGAGGAATACAAGGCTATTCAGCTCGCAACAGACGACCCTAGCAAGACGACCAGGATAGGGTCCAGCATGAAAGAAGGGGAGATGGCCATGATCGATTTCTTGCGGAATAACGCAGACATGTTCGCATGGAGCCCATCAGATTTTACTGGGATAGACCCGGAGGTCATTGTACACCGACTGAACGTCAACCCCACCGTTCGACCTGTGCAACAGAGAAAAAGAACTCTCAACAGTGACAAAAATGATGCTATCAGACAGGAGGTCGATAAGCTACTAAAAGCGGGATATATATCGGAAATCCAGTACACGAATTGGCTTTCCAATGTAGTACTTGTCCCGAAGGCTTCAGGAAAATGGCGCATGTGCGTGGATTTCACGGACCTGAACAAGGCTTGCCCTAAAGACCCATATCCGTTACCTCGGATCGATACCATGGTGGATTCGACTGCTGGGTTCGAACTCTTTTCGATGATGGATGCATACCAAGGATATCACCAGATCCAACTGGCGGAAGAAGATAGAGACAAAACCTCCTTCGTCACAGATAAGGGGATTTATTGCTACAACATGATGCCGTTCGGACTGAAAAATGCCGGCGCCACCTACCAACGGTTGGTTAAAAAGATGTTCGGCGATCTGCTCGGAAAAACCATGGAGGTATACGTCGACGACATGCTGGTCAAGAGTAAGAGGTCACAAGACCACATCAAAGATCTCTCTCAGGCATTCAGTATAATGAGGTCGCACGGGATGAAGCTTAACCCGGACAAATGCACATTTGGAGTGACAGGTGGGAAGTTTTTGGGGTACATGATTAGCGAACGAGGAATAGAGGCGAATCCAGAAAAAATTCAAGCTATAATGAACCTGAGATCACCCAATTCGGTCAAAGAAGTGCAGAAGCTCACGGGAAAGATCGCATCCTTGAGTAGGTTCATATCTAGGTCGGCGGGCAAAAGCTTACCGTTTTTTAAGGTCTTGCGGAAGCCCAAAAATTTCGCGTGGACATCAGAATGCGATCAGGCCTTACAGGAGTTGAAGAAATACCTCACAAAACCCCCACTGCTCGCAAACCCGAAGGAAGGGGAGACTTTATTCTTGTACCTAGGGGTGTCCGAAAATGCGGTCAGCTCAGTGCTGGTGAGAGAAGAGGCCAGTAATCAAAATCCGGTGTATTATGTTAGCAAAATGCTCCAGGGGGCCGAATCCCGATACTCGGAGATGGAGAAGCTGGCCCTAGCCCTAATTGTTACAGCTCGAAAACTACGACCATACTTCCAGGCGCACAAGGTAGTGGTATTGACGAACCACCCTCTTAAACACGTGATGTCGCGACCCGAGGCGTCAAGAAGACTAATCAAATGGGCAGTAGAACTGGGACAGCACGACATTGAGTACCAACCCAGAACGGCTCAGAAAGCACAGGTACTGGCAGATTTTGTGACGGAACTAATGAGCGACCTAGAACGACCCGAAGCGTGTGAACGGCCTTGTTCGAAATGGATGCTGCATGTCGATGGGTCTTCGAATGCGAATAACGGAGGAGCGGGCATATTGATCCAAGGACCCGAGGGCATCGAGATAGAAGTAGCTGCTCGACTATCATTCCCGGTAACGAACAATGAGGCGGAATACGAGGCATTGGTATTAGGGCTGGAGCTAGCGTATGAGGCAGGCGCACGCGATCTAGAGGTTTTCACCGACTCTCAGCTGATCGCTATTCAAATTGAAGGAGCATACGAGACAAGAGAGAGAACCATGACACAGTACAAAGAGATCGCGCAGCGATTGATGAGAAAATTTAGCGGATGCTCGCTTTCACAAGTTCCCCGAGCAGAAAACGACAAAGCAGATGCTCTGTCAAAATTTGGGGCAGCAATGGATGGAATCCGAGATCGCAAAATCACTGCAGTAGTGCGCGACCGGTCGGTGCTCACGAGCGGAACAGAAATTCAGGTCGTTTCAGAAGCCGAATCGTGGATGAGCGAGATCATACGGTATCTTGGAGAGGGCATCCTGCCCAACGACCCACAAGCAGCAAAAAGAGTCAAATTTCGCGCTACCCGATTCACATTGTTGGATGGTCAGCTCTACAAACGAACGACGGATGGCCCCCTCCTGAAATGCTTGGATGGAGAGAGAGCCCTGTACGTGATGCGGGAAATACACGAAGGAAGCTGCGGTAATCATTCGGGAGCGAGGTCGCTGGCGCAGAAGGTGATGCGGCAAGGTTATTTCTGGCCCACCTTGGTCGAAGATTCCAAGAACTTGGTGAGGAAATGCGAGAGTTGCCAGAAGTATGCTTCTTTGATACATCAACCGGCAACACCGTTGGAACCGATCAAGATAGCGTGCCCGTTCGATCAGTGGGGAATTGACATCGTAGGACCTTTTCCGCCCGCACAAGCCCAAAAGAAATTCATCATCGTAGCGGTCGAATATTTCTCCAAGTGGGTTTGGAAGAATATTATATGCAGATTTGGTATACCTCGAATATTAATATCTGATAACGGCACGCAGTTCCAGGACAGAAAAATTACAGAATGGTGCAAGGAGTTGAAGATCGCGCAACACTTCACAGCAGTTGCAAATCCTCAAGCGAACGGGCAGACCGAAGTGACGAACCGAACGATCTTGCAACATTTGAAGACTCGCCTCGAGAGCAAGGGGTCATGGGTCGACGAACTGCCCGGGGTCTTGTGGGCTTACCGAACAACGCCACGAACTGCCACGGGTGAAACCCCTTTCTGCCTGGTGTACGGAACTGAGGCCATCATTCCCGCCGAAATAGGGGAGGAATCGCAAAGAGTTATGCAGTATGAGCCCCAGACGAACCAAGCCAAACGAAGCTTCGACCTCACTGTTATCGAAGAAAAAAGAGAGGCTGCATATGCCCGAATCCTGCATCACAAGGGTCTAATGATGAAGAGCCATGATCGTAAAATCCGACCCCGCCAGCTGCAGGTAGGAGATCTCGTGCTGAAGAAGGTGGAGGCGTCAAAACATGTAGGAAAGCTGGAGCCACCCTGGGAAGGCCCTTACAAAGTGACCGAGATCAGAAAGAAGGGTACATACAGATTGCAATACATGCAGGGTCGCGATCTACCACGCCCTTGGAACATACAGAACTTGAAGAAGTTCTACGCCTGAAGCTAGGAGCCTGTGAAAGGCCGTCAACTCGAACAAGGAGCCTGTGAAAGGCCGTCAACTCGAACAAGGAGCCTGTGAAAGGCCATCAACGGACCGAACAAGGAGCCTGTGAAAGGCCGTCAACTCGAACAAAAGGCCGGCAAAAGGCCATCAACAATAAGACCGAACAAAACTACACGGGGAGAGTTCTAGCAGATTGTTAATTGTATATTCTCAAAGGTTAGGAAGATCGCATCCATTTTAAATATTGTATTATTGAGTATTTACAACTCTTGTAATTTACACAACGAGATTTATCAAAGTTTCTTTGTTTTTGCGCTCACATCTGTTTTGTGCCTACATTCGTGCGTACATTACTGTCTTTACTCGCTTTCTAAGCAATACGCGAACTGAAAAAGACGCGTCCAATATGCGATCTGAAAAAGACGCACTCAACCAATACGCGAACTGAAAAAGACGCGTCCAATATGCGATCTGAAAAAGACGCACTCAACCAATACGCGAACTGAAAAAGACGCGTCCAATATGCGATCTGAAAAAGACGCACTCAACCAATACGCGAACTGAAAAAGACGCGTCCAATATGCGATCTGAAAAAGACGCACTCAACCAATACGCGAACTGAAAAAGACGCGTCCAATATGCGATCTGAAAAAGACGCACTCAACCAATACGCGAACTGAAAGAGACGCGTCCAATACGCGATCTGAAAAAGACGCACACAAGCAAAAAGCGAATTGAAAGAAAATGTGCAAATATAGTAGAGGAAGCGAGCTGAAAGAACACAATGTGCAAATATAGTAGAGGAAGCGAGCTGACAAAAGTTCATTCTCATTCCACAAAATGTCATATACAGGGGTTATCAAAATTTCCACCCCACCCTCCTGTTTACAAAAAAATGGTGTCCTAACAATTTCTAGGATTTACATGTGGATCAATCAGCTCAAAATCCTACCACAAAAATAGAAGAATCGGGACTAATCAGGCGTCAGCTTCTGCCTCCAGTTCGTCCCTCAGGACCATGAATTCATCGTCTTTCAGCTCAGGATCCGGAGGAAGAGGTTGAAGGTCGCCATCAAGCGAGATGTCAAGTTTGCTGCGGTCAAAAGACTCGTGAAAGCCACCGAGCTTTTCGACTTGAGACAGGCAGGTCTCATAGCCCTTGGCAAACGAGTCCGCAGACTTTATCTCAAGAGCGGTCGTGAAGGTGTCAGTCTTTAAAAAATCACGAACCGCAGACATCCGGGAATCGGCCAAAGCTCGCTGATGCTCTTCAACCAGAATGCGACCAGCTTGGCCTTCCTCCAACCCATGCTTGTGGCCTTCAATGAGGCCGACCTCACGTCCGGCTTCGAACGCCTCTTTCTTGGCCTCTGCCAGGGCCACCTCTTGCTCAGAACGAAGCATCTCCTTCTCCTTCTTGGCAACATCGAGCTCGGCTCGCAACTTTTGCACCTCATCCCCCAAGGTCAGCAGGTTATCCTCCTGCTTGCGTTCTGTCTCGTCTCGTTCGGCCAGTTGAGACCTCAGATCTTGCACCTTCTGATATGGGTGCATTTGAGGCTTAAGCTCCGAAGAAAGGTCATGGCCTGCAAAACCAAAAGCAATGAATGGCACAAAAGAGGGGAGGTCGAAGGAAACCAACCGATGAAATACCTGGACCAGGGAGTGGGCTGCGAACTCCTCAAGCCGAATAGGGTTATTCGGTACAAGTGCTCCCTGATCACGAACGGAGACGAATGAATTGTAGACTGCAAAGGTATCCCCTCCGGCCTCGCCATACAGCGATGAGCTCGACATATCCTGCCATTCGGGAGGCGGCACATTACCTCGAAGAGATGCCCGGCTATCCTCCCAACATGTGGCGAGCTGCGCCACCCTCAAAAATTTGTCCCGATCTTCGTTAACGCTAGTTTTATCTGCGGCTTCCTTAGCCATCCTGCTCAGCACGCTCGGGCTATGCGATTTTGGAGGCGGGTGAGAGGCCTCAGCGGGCTCCTTCATTTTGCCCTTATCGCTAGGCCCCAATTTGGACTTGGGCCCTTGTCCTTTCTTGAGTGGAGATCGCCTCCTTTTCTTAGATCGCTCTTCAGGCGGACCGGGGCTTCCCTGGTCGATCCCATGGCCCCCACTAGCCTCATCTAAACCCAGATCTAACTCCGAGGAGTTGTAGCCAAGGTGATCGTCATGGGCGGAAGGTGTACCCTCGCTATCAACGGCAATGGACTGTTGCCCATCAGGAGTGGCAATCGCGAGTGTCTTGGAAGGAACCGAGGAAGGTGGGATCGGAGGCAAGTCTTTGGCACTCGCAACTGCCTTGCCCTTCCCTTTCGGGTCCGAGGAACTGGCGATCTCACCCCCCTTTCGTGATTTGTTTTGGGCCGCGATCCTCCGCATAGCCGAGCGCGTGCTCATGATGATACTATCTGCGAGCAGAGAAAAGTTAGCACACGCGGACGCCACAATGATGAAAGCGAGTGAGACCGAAAGAAGAAAATCACCTAAAGACTCTTCGATGTGAAGGGACGCTGGAGAGAGCCCAGATAATTGCAAAACTTTCTCATTGAGAAGCTTCTTTGGGTCATACTTATAAAGTGTCAGACTCCTTATTTGGTCACCCTCCAGCCCCCCACCACAGGTTTTCGGAAGGGGTTTATACTTAGTCCACTCGTTCTTGAAA
>NC_026153.1:8093428-8107523 GCF_000512975.1 Sesamum indicum
AAAAGGACTATATGGGTAATGGAATTCGGGGAAAGCTGCATAGGACATAACCCCAACTTATTTAAGATCGCGGCCACCGGGGGAGCCAGAGGGAATCTCAACCCGGCATCGAGGTGTTTGATAGAAAAAGCAGTGAACCCCTCGGGAGGATGATGCATACGGTCGAAGGTGGCGGGGATCAGGATGTCAAAATCGGAGGGGATGTGATACTTTTCTCTAATCTTATCTACAGGAACCCTAACTGTACTGACCACAGCCTCCCAAGGGTTTTTGGCGAGCCGATCCTGGAACTTAGCAAGGACCAAAGGTCCGGCCTGTTTATCCTTAAGTTTGGTGGCCGGAAACTTTTTATTCCTCTTGGGAGAGGTGGAATACGACCCATGCGAAGACCTAGAGGCAGACCTAGACCCGGACCCTGAGGACGAACCAGAACCAGACTCGGAAGAGGACCCAGAAGCAGATTCAGAACGAGATGAAGATGACCCTGATCTAGATCGTGGCTTAGGGCCAGATCGCGACCCAGAATTCGAGCTAGAGCTGGAAGGCATCGTACCTTAAAGCAGGATGACTCTGGAAGCCGCAGATCGAATACGAACTCGTGGTTGTGAGCCTTGGTCGCTGGAAGTCTTTGCGTGAGGTGGACCGAGAAGTCAAATGAGGGGGTATTTATAGGAGACCCACTCTGGAACGACGCGCCCGGATGAACCGAGGGGATCTTGCCACGTGTACGCAATCAACGGACGCGACGGTTCGACTTCCTCAAAGGCAACGAACTTGCACTTTGAAAAAGTGGGGGAGTAATGATAGGTATATGTATAATCCCCCCGCAAAAAGACTGAAAAGCCCTTCATTAAGGGTAGGATGGTCATTTCCGCGACCGGATCCGCGTACTTCGCAACGGGCGGGTCGCACAGGACCCGACCCGGGTCGTAGGAGGTGACAGAAGACCCGGACAATGACGCCCATCCGATTAGAATGGGATCAATGAGGCCACGCCACGTGGCCCAGTACTTGCCGTACAACTGTGTACTATAAATAGACCCCGATACGCCATAAATGAGGTAACTGCTATACATTTATTGAGATCGAACTTTGAGATAGAATACATTTCTCTCGATCAACCTAACTTGAGCGTCGGAGGGTCATTGTCGGGGACATACCCGACGAGCTCACGGTTCTTGTTTTATTCTCAGGGGATCCAAAACCTGTTCCGGAAGAGTTAGTCGAACAGCGGTGAGGCCGTCTCAGGAGATCGAATAATTCGACCCGGATCACGCCTATTTCCATATTCTGGCAGGTTCCTCAGCACTTCATCATAGGTTGTGCAGAAGTTTTCACAAACATTGGACAAATGGAATTCTTCTACTTTATGCCAAATTTCATAGACATTCTCTCTATTTTTTATAAAATTACAGGTACAGCTCTTTTAGGAGTGTTAGTGCAATATACTTCATGAGATGTTTATGTAAAATTTCGTCATTGAATAAAAAATAGATTCGTAATTACGATTACAATATTAATAGTTACATTTGTAATCCTGGGATGAACAACAAATATTTGTGCAATTAGATGTATCTTGGAGGATGCATATGTAATTTTCTCAAAATGTGAACATTGGTACGTTGAATATAACTGGCAACATCATAAGTCTTAAATTGTAGTTATTCATAATATGGAAAACAATTATTAATATTGTGTATGTTGTCCTCTATTATTGTTGTGGCTGAGGAGAAGAGTCATGGTCCATTCCTACTTTGACTTTTCTTGTGCCAAGTGAAATTGTTACTTGTTAGTGAAAGGAGAACTGAAATGGACAGGCGAAGAATCCAAAGTAATACGGAATGCGATTTTTAATTGAGTTCCTCATTTTGAATTCTTGTTCACTGAAACTTTGATTTATTATTTTTTTTTTTGTTTTGGGAAATTATATTTCCAATTTGTTAATTTTACTCACTATTAATTTTAATTCTATAAATATGTCATTTATTAATTTAGTTCTTTAATTTACAAAGATGATGAAATTAATCCTCTGCTCTTTATCAATTTAGTCTTTTAATTTACGAAGATGATGAAATTAAAGCCTCTGGTGGTTGGGAAGTTGAATTTTTTTCGAAAAGGACAAAATGCATAAAACCCCCCTGTGTTTTAGAAAGTATGCAAAAAAACATCCTCCTATTTTCAGAATAGGCTAAAACCCCCTCTCCTGTTTTGTTTTAGTCAGCAAAAAACCCCATTTTGTTATCAACTAAAGGAAAGTGGAGGAGACACGCGTCTATTGCGTTTGATAGTCATTTTCTGCGGCTTAGATTCATATTTAATGACATTTTGGACAATACCCCTCGATGGGTCTATATAACATACGAAGGGCTTTTTGACTTGTTTTGTGTGTTTATTTTGTAATTTCTCACCTTAAAAAATAAATTAAATTTTGTCATATTAAACTTAAATTGAAATATTAAATTAAATTATATTTAAATTTAAATAATTTTATAATTGTTAATTATTAAATCTAACTATTATTTTTAATTAATTAAAATATATATTTAATTACAATAATTATTATTATAATTATTATTAATTAGTCAAAATATTTAATCATTATAATTATTTAAACAATTCTTAATTAACTAAAATATATTTTAATTAATATAACTAAAAATAATTAAAAATTAAAAAAAAAAAGAAAAAACCGTGATTTTCGCTCCTTTTTGCCAGAAATTTAGAAATAAGTTTCCGGTGCCGTCCGGACGAATTTTCGATGGCCAATAGTACCATTCCAATCCTCTCTTCAAGACGAACATTTTCATACATTCAATTTAAGTTTTCGTCAATCATAGAGAGTGGATCAAGTCACGACCTCTAAATATGTTTGCCGTCGATTCGTCTCCGTCCGGTCGAATCTTGTTCTCAAACTACCACCATCAGACTCGTCTCTTCAAGATGATTCTAACGAGACCGACCTCACTCAATTTGATAAAAAATTTACAAAGATACGAAGATTTTAATAATTTTAGCCGCCGGCGACGAGGGCCGCCGGCGAGGGGAAGGGGGGGACGCGGGGGGGGTGGGGGTGGGGGGGGGGGTGGGAGTGGGGGGCTATGGTGGGTAGGGTGGGTAGTTAGTTTGTTTTTTTAAATATATAATAATAATATATTTTTAAAATTTTAAATTATTTATATATAATATAAGATAAATAATTTGTTGAATCTAGACCTTTTAGTTTTTTAAAATCTAACGGTTGAGATTAATTGAATAGATCTAACGATCAGTATTTGATCAAAGAAGATCCAACGGTCATTAATATAAGAAATAATATATAATAAGTAAGGATATAACGGTCATGTTTTAAAAAATTAACACCGGTAGTTGTATTTAATGGAGATGGGGCGATTGAGCTGAGTTTTACAAAATAAAGGGGGGCTTTTAGCCTTAACAAAAGGGTTTATTTTGCAAACTTTTTAAAACACAAGGGGTTTTATGCATTTTGTCTTTCCGAAAAATACGACATGACAGCCATATTGGATATATTTTGAATATTTAATCCTATATGGTACAAAAAATTACTTGGCAGCCACGAGCTCAATTCTCTCTGTTCATCAACTTGCGATCTATTTTTTTTTATATATATACTTATATTTATAAAATTTTTATATATTTAATTTCATAATACTTTATCAATTTTATACTCAAAATTGACCATATATTATAATTATTAATCAATATCATATAGTTTATTTTGGATAATAATAAATTGTGGTGCTTTTATTTATACATTTAATCTTTATACAAAAATAAATTTAATTAACAACTTAGTAGATTATAATATTTTTTATAATTAAAAATATTATTTAATATGACACATATAAACTTTATGTTATATTTTAATATATACTTATATTGTGTTATACTTTTTATAAATTGACAAGTAATTCACTTATGATATTTTTATCTATTTCTGATCTTATATTTTATTAAGATACATATTATGTATTATGCAATCTGTTTTATTACTTATAAATTTATATCGAAATTTAGTGATTCCTATGAATTCATCTAAAAATAATGATAATGATAGTAACAGTGATGGTTGAACAATTTTAATTATTATTTTATTATATATAATGAGATCAAAAAGTTTAATCAACACTTATGATATCTTAAAATTCAAAATCCTAATTCATACCAAATTTAAATATATATATATATATGACTGTGGCCATTAGATCATATCAGACGGAATGATTTAAAATCACGTGGCCTGATTCAACATACACCATTTTGAATGATTACTCTTATGTTTCGAGTACGATATCTCGACATCCGTATATTCACTAAGTTTAAAACTTTACCAAATGTATTTTTTTGTAAGTTTTATCATATCTAACGGTCTGATCTGAATTTTGATGGCCCGATTAACCTATGTTGTTCAACAGTGTAAGATAATAGTTACATCAATGTTATACTAAGATTTATAAATATATAAATTTTGTAAATTGTGAACATATATTAATTTCAACTATATCTATGTAAAAATTTTATAATTTGATCTCATGATTTAAAATAATAATAATAATAATAGTAATAATAATTATAATAATAGTAATACAAAAAGTTAAAAATAAAAAACCCATCACTTTCTCTCTCTTGTTCTCTCTTAGAACCTAAATCCAAACTCACGGCAACAAGGACGTTAGGTCGGCAATGAAGACGGCGACGAGCACGACAACGAGTACGACTTCCATCTTTCTCCTCTCATTTCTTCCCCAAACCCATCTCTTAGAACCCTAGCCCCAAACTCACGGCAACAAGGACGGTAAATCGGCAACGAGGACGGCGACGAGTATGGCTTCCATGTAATCTTTATTTCTCTATTGCATTTTACTTATTCTTCTTTTTCTTGGGTTTGGGTGTGTTTTCAGTAGACAATAATTTGTTTAATTCTTGTTGTTGTTGTTGTTATTTGCTTTTGTAAGAGTTGTATGGAAGACCATTATCGATTAGCAAAATTTCTGAAAAATTTTGTTTGAAATGGTGTAAAATTCCTTTCCTTCCCGCCTCCATTCTGCTGCAATTTTTGGAACAAATTCGCGAGCTCGAGCTCGACTCGTTGCCAGCCCTAAAGAATTGGTTGGTTGCTAAAATAGCTATTCTATTTCGGACACTACTTTTGTGAATATGCAATAATTTCGGGAGCTGTAATTCACACTCTATATATATATATATATATATATATTTTCAAATAATCCAAACAGGATCTAACATTGAGATCATCATGGAAAACAAGTTAATAGCATTGAAGGGGAGAGAAACCCTTTACTCATTTACGGCATTCTCTAGAAATTTTCAACCTACAGGTAGGGCTGCTTCCCGAGTTTCATCACAATCCAGCATTTATGTCACTTTGAAGTTTTAACCCGAGCTTTAGCTTAAATTAGGCCGCGTGAAAGTTATGCTGCCTGAAGATGGGGAAGAAGTAGATGGCAGTTGGCGAGCTGGGCCCGTCTTTAATTCGTGGGCTGACGACTGATGGGTGAGCAGCTTGCATTCAATGCTGGATCAAGTAACATCAATGCCTATTAATATGTTAGCAAGACAATTATTGCATATAAAGAGTTGAAACGACTGTCGGAGGGTTTAGAGATGGAGGGATTGGAGGGGCTGAGGCGAACTTTCAGAAGCGGGAGAACCAGAGGAGTTGATTGGAGGAAAGCCCAACTTCTAGCCCTTGTTAAATATTTAGCAGAAAACGAAGCCCAGATTCTTGAAGCCTTGGAACAGGATCTTGGGAAACACCCTGTTGAAGCTTACCGCGATGAGGTCTTTTGTTTGTTTGTTTGTAGTTCCTTCAGATTTCTGTGTGTGTGTGTGTGTGTGTGTGTGGTTTGTGGTTGATATAAATGCTGGAAATTCTGTTAAATATCAAAAGGGGCTTTAGCAGAAGTTTGGGATTCGATGGTTTCCTTAATGCGAAGCAGAGATTGATATTGGGGATTACTTTGTGTCAATGCAGTTTCTCGTTTTTTGTTTTATCTTTCTATAGTATAAAAGGCAGTCATTTTTGGTCTTTATGGTTTGTGTTTTGCAGAAAATGAAATCAGTCCATTGGTCATTTGTCCAATTGCGCAATCATATGGTTATTTGTTAGATTGTATCTTAAGAAGGCTGTGCTTTTTGCCTATAATTTGTCCTAAACTGTGAAGGATTGCATGAACTTTTGTGCTTATTCTTTAGATTGTGCGTAAAGAAGGTGTCCTCTTTGCCTATAATTTTGATTACTTGTCCTAAACTGAAAAGGGTTGTAGTAAATTTTGTGGTTATTTGTAAATCTTGTCTGTTTATTGAGAATTAGCATACTTTAATAATGCAATAATTCAATCCCTGAAGCAGGAAAATTGAAAGAAACCAGTAACTTTTGTCATCTACTGCTGGCTCAGTGTCGAATCTTTTTTTCTTTTCCCACCCCCTGATCTCACATTGCAGATTGGATTGGTGAAAAAATCAGCAGAACACTCTTTGCTGAACATCAAGAAATGGATGGCGCCGAAAAAGGTACTACTTTTTTATCAAATGGAATTTCATCAGTTTCCGTTTCTCATAGGGATAGTGCAAGAGCATGAGATAAGTCTCATAGAAAAGTCCTTTGGATTCTTCACGTGGCAATTTCAGTACTCCTTTCACTAACAAGTAACAATTTCACAGAAGAAAAGTCCTTTCACTAACAAGTAATAATTTCACTTGGCAGAAGAAAAGTCCTTTCACTAACAAGTAACAATTTCACTTGGCAGAAGAAAAGTCAAAGTAGGAATGGACAATGACTTTTCTCCTCAGTCACAACAATAATAGAGGACAACATACACAATATTAATAATTGTTTTCCATATTATGAATAACTACAATTTAAGACTTATGATGTTACCAGTGTTCACATTTTGGAAAAATTACATATGCATCCTTCAAGATACATTTAATTGCACAAATATTTGTCGCTCGTAGCAGGACTACAAAATGTAACTGTTGATGTCGTACTCGTAATTACAAATACACTTTCTATTCAATGACAAAATTTTACATAAACATCTCCCTCAAGAGGTGTACCTGTAATTTTATAAAAAATAAAGAGAATGCCTGTGAAATTTGGCATAAGGAGAGTGCCGGTGTAATTTACTTAAGTTCAAGTATGATTGTAATTAATAAATATTTTTGTCATGTAGCCCTAATTGTAACCAAAATATTTATCACGATCTTTAACTATAAGTCACCGTGTGTAGTATCTACAAGACCATATCAAAGAACCATTTCTTAATTAATAGAAACTCAAAATTAATACATAATATGATATTATTTTCGTTTATTATATAGGTTTGAATCTATATATATATATATATATTAAACGGAATATAAATACAATAGATTTGAAATAAAAGGAAAGGAAAACATCATAATCTAATTAATAACGTACCATGTCTTACGTCTAATTATGGTAAGGTATACAAAATCTTCTCGAATTAAATAAGGATTTCTTTCAATTATTGACTCTGTTTTCATGGTTGACTCCCATTACAAACTATAGATCAGACAAAATATGTGGCAAGATAATTACGTTTATACTTTTTGACCTATGATTTATTTATACAAATAATTTCTATTCTTTTCATAATTATAAAAATTACCCCTAACAAATAAAAAAATAAGGGTATTTTGTGTAACTACACCTACAACCTCAAATGATATGTTTATAATTTTGGGAAAAATGAGGAGTATTTGTATATTTGAATCTAAGCACAAGAGGTGCCAGCATAATTTATCCTATTAACTAATAGGAAAAAATGTAATTTAGCCCATATGATATGAGAAATATGCAAAAAGAACTCAATGTAGAAAATAAAATAGCAGATTACCTCCTTCTATGCAATATTAATTAAGAGTTAAATGCAATTTACCCCTGTAATATGAACAAATAAACCCTTGTAAATTGCATATTATAGGGATAAAATGCATTTAACCCTTAATTAATATCCATCCATATATATATATATGGGGTGAATAGCAATTTACTCCCCTGTGATATTGAAAATAATCATATTACCTCCTTATGAAAAAAAATATAGCGATTTACCCCCCTATACTTTTTTAAATGAAGCAATTTACCTCCTTATATATGAAGGTAAATTACTTCATTTTGAAAAATATAGGGAGGTATATTGTTGTATTTTAAAAAATACAATGAGGTAAATCGCTATTTGTTTTTGCATAAGGGGGTAATTTGCTCATTTGTGATATTACAACGAGGTTGATTGCATTTTTCCCTATATATATGTATTTATACGGGAGTGATGAGATGTTGGAGTCGAAAGGCTTATTTGTTGAACACAGATTAGCTGTCTTTCTTGTCCTTACAAACTGAAAGATTTGTTGAAAGTGAAAATGCATTGCTTTAAGGTTACCAATTCTACACATCCATCTCTATATAAATTTGCTTTCTTTTTATTCCTATTAATATAATAATGTGATATGCGTTTTAATTATTTTTTTATGTATTCATTTGATTTTTTTTTACTTAGTTTGTGGTTAAATTTTTAAATTCTTTCTTTTTATTTTATTTATTTATTTTACTGAGATTCAAAGATAATGAAATGCTTTTGGTATTTTACAGAGATTCAAAGATAATGAAATGTGTTTTCTATGTATTTGCTTTTTTTAGTTTTGATAATTCCCTAAGTAAATATTAGATTGGAATTAACGGAGTAATTAAGACAAGGGATTTTTGGTTTTTGTGAATTAATTTTTGCACTCAATTATATATAAAAATAAAATATTAAAGTTGTAATGCTTAATTTATATTGATTAATGTATTTTTGAGTAAAGGTAAATTAAGGTGTGAGTGCATAGATCGAGTGTTATAATGGAAGTGATGGGGAATGGGGATATGTACACGAAAGATGGGACGTTGGACTTCCGCAACAATCCCGCAAACAAGAACAAAACTGGAGCCTGGAAGGCCTCCCCCTTTATTCTTGGTATTCTACTCATCATCATATTCGAGAGTTTTTGAACTATCTAAAAGAGAACGAGATTCTCTCTCATTGGACTCCTATTAGAACACCATAGTTGAACGGCGTTTCTATAAGGAGAAACCAATATGATGAGCTTCATTGAGTTGTATCTATCCTTTTGGGGTTACGCACTTGAAACGAGTGCCAAGTTATTGAAAATGGCACCATCTAAGATTGTGACCAAGATACCATATGAGATATGGTATGACAAGCCTGCTTCCTATAAATACCTTAGGATATGAGAATGTCCCGCGTATGTTAAGAGACTAATAGGAGACAAATTGGATTCGAGATCTAGTCTGTAGAGGTTCATCGGATATCCAAAGGAAACTACAGGACAATTATTTTTATGATCCCTCAAAACAAAAGGTGTTTGTTTTGAGAAATGCAGTGTTCCTGAAAAAAAAAAATATTATTGAATACCCAACGTGAGGAGTTGCTTCTTGAGGAGTCAAGTGAAGCAAGGCCTGAGGTAGCAGTAGCGTCATCTTCTGTACTTGTGGTTCCCAAAGAAGATACTCCAATTCTTTGAAAGTCGACTAGAGTATCTCAGCCGCTGGAGAGATATGGTTTACTGGTGACTGGTTAATTGGATAATGATCCAAAAATTTGCAAAGAAGCAATGTCTGACATTAATTCTAGAAAGTGGCTTGAGGCCATGATATCCGAGATAGACTCCATCATTTCCAATAAAGGATGGACCTTGATAGAACCGCTTAAGAGCTTCAAGCCCATTGAGTGTAAATGGGTTTACATGTGAAAACTTGGAGCTGATGGGGAGGTGACTACCTTCAAGGCCAGGCTAGTGGCGAAGGGTTATACTAAGAGGCCTCGTGTGGACTTTGAGGAAACTTTTTCACCTATAGTAATGGCCAAGTCTATTCGAATTTTACTTTCCATATCTCCATATTATGACTATGAGATATGGCAGATGTATGTGAAAATAGCGTTCCTTAACTGTTTCATTGAGGAACAAATGTATATGGATCAGCCGGTGGGTTTCATATCCATAGGAGAAGAGCATAATGTTTGACGTCTCCATTAGGTCCATTTATGGATTGAAACTAGGGATAACAATTTAACCCGAAACGGCCCCCTAATGGGGGGGTTTTGGGTCTAAATATGATTCTCAGGGCGGGTCGTGGGCCTAAAGATTTAAGACCCGCCCAAGTCCAGGACGGGTCTATTTTGTAGTTGACGGGGTGGGTCCTGAATCTACCCAAATCCATTTCATACCCGTCCCATTGCCATCCCTAAATATTAACTCTTCTATAGTTTGTATTTTTATAAACAGTAAATGGCCTAAAAAATGTAAAGCTTATAAAAAACGTATTTCTTTAAAAATATTTGTTAGATTTTATATTCTATAGTTTATGTAAAATTTCTTATATATTGTTAACAACTTATATCAGTAGTTTTAATGGTAGTAATTCGAAATCTTTAAGTGGGTTCAAATCTTTCTTGTAATTATATTATTTTATTTAAAATAAAATCATTCAATGTTTAATCTCTTTTCTACATACGTGGACAAGTTAGTTTTGATCTAATTTGTCATTTACATTTATCTATAAATATAGTTAACAGTTAATTACATTAACTTTCATTAATTATTTCTTCTCATCATTAATTCTTTTTTGTTTAGTCCATCCATTTATGTTAAATTCTTAACTTTTTTTACTATAAATTACTTTTTATTTTTAAATATTTACAATTTCTTTCAAATTTTACATCAATTAGTTTATATAATTGAAGTAATTTTATATAAAAATATTTCACAACTTTTAAAACTAAATTTTGTCCTGATATCAATTGATAGATACCCTATAATATTTTTATCTATCTTCTTGAAAAGTTCTCTTTAATTAAAAAAAATATAATTATTTTTTTCCTATCCTTTGAGTTATTCTTTTTATCCTTTTTTCACTTTATTATATTTATGACTATTTCATCATGTTTTATTTTATTTTGTTTTTTTATGTACATACACACTTATTATTGATTTTGTTTCAGAGGTCCTATAATAAAAACTATAGTGTTTAATAATTAATTATAAATAAAATATTATTCTTAAATTAATAAATTTACAAATTCGTTAAATCATAAAACTTACATTTATCTATTCAAATGTTATTGATTCGATTAAACGTTGGATTCATTTAAATTAATAATTTTCTTGGTTGAAGTGATAATCATATAAACATAATTAAGTTGATATTTATAATTTAATATAACTGACGATAATATATACTACATCTACATCTACATCTACACAATCTACATTTGTGTTATAGCACAAATATATACTATCAACTTAATTATGTTTATATGATTCATTTGTGTTCTTGTTTGCGGGATTGTTGTGGAAGTCCAACGTCCCTTCTTTGGTGTACTTATCTTCATTCCCCATCACTTCCATCATAACACCCGATCTTTGCACTCACACCTCAATTTACCTTTATCCAAAAATACATCAATCAATATAAATTAAGCATTACAACTTTAATATTTTATTTTTATAAACCTCACTATCTTGCCACATATTTTGTCTGATCTATAGTTTGTAATGGGAGTCAACCATGAAAACAGAGTCAATAATTGAAAGAAATCCTTATTTAATTCGAGAAGATTTTGTATACCCTACCATAATTAGACGTAAGACATGGTACGTTATTAATTAGATTATGATGTTTTCCTTTCCTTTTATTTCAAATCTATTGTATTTATATCCCGTTTAATATATATATGTATATATATAGATTCAAACCTATATAATAAATGAAAATAATATCATATTATATGTATTAATTTTGAGTTTCTATAAATTAAGAAATGGTTCTTTGATATGGTCTTGTAGATACTACACATGGTGACTTATAGTTAAAGATCGTGATAAATATTTTGGTTACAATTAGGACCACATGACAAAAATATTTATTAATTACAATTATACTTGAACTTAAGTAAATTACACCGACACTCTCCTTTAGATTATGCCAAATTTCACAGGCATTTTCTTTATTTTTTATAAAATTACAGGTACACCTCTTGAGGGAGATGTTTATGTAAAATTTTGTCATTGAATAGAAAGTGTATTTGTAATTACGAGTACGATATTAACAGTTACATTTTGTAGTCCTGCGACGAGCGACAAATATTTGTGCAATTAAATGTATCTTGGAGGATGCATATGTAATTTTCCCAAAATGTGAACACTGCTACAATGAATATAACTGGCAACATCATAATTCTTAAATTATAGTTATTCATAATATGGAAAACAATTATTAATATTGTGTATGTTGTCCTCTATTATTGTTGTGGTGAGGAAAAGAGTCATTGTCCATTCCTACTTTGACTTTTTCTTCTGCCAAGTGAAATTGTTACTTGTTAGTGAAAGAATTTTTTTTCTGCCAAGTGAAATTGTAACTTGTTAGTGAAAGTACTTTTCTTCTGCCAAGTGAAATTGTTACTTGTTAGTGAAAGTACTTTTCTTCTGCCAAGTGAAATTGTTACTTATTAGTGAAAGGACTTTTCTTCTGCCAAGTGCAATTGTTACTTGTTTGTGAAAGGATTTTTCTTCTGACAAGTGAAATTGTTACTTGTTAGTGAAAGTACTTTTCTTCTCCCAAGTGAAATTGTTACTTGTTAGTGAAAGGACTTTTCTTCTGCCAAGTGCAATTGTTACTTGTTTGTGAAAGTACTTTTCTTCTGCCAAGTGCAATTGTTACTTGTTAGTAAAAGTACTTTTCTTCTGCCAAGTGAAATTATTACTTGTTAGTGAAAGTACTTTTCTTCTGCCAAGTGAAATTGTTAGTGAAAGTACTTTTCTTCTGCCAAGTGAAATTGTTACTTGTTAGTGAAATGAGCACTGAAATGGACACGTGAAGAATCCAAAGTAATACAGAATGTGATTTTTTATTGAGTTCCCCATTTTGAATTCCTGTTCACTGAAGCTTTGATTTATTATTTTTATTTTGTTTTGGGAAATTATTATTTCCAGTTTGTTAATTTTACTCATTATTAATTTTAATTCTATAAATATGTTATTTATTAATTTAGCTCTTTAATTTACAAAGATGATGAAATTAATCCTCTCCTCTTTATCAATTTAGTCTTTTAATTTACGAACATGATGAAATTAAACCCTCTGCTGGTTGGGAAATATTGGATATATTTTAAATTTTTAATCCTATATGGTACAAGAAATTACTTGTGAGGTGGCAATGTGACATGGTACATTTGCAGTTGTACGGTGACAGATTTTTTGCTTGAAATTATTTAAGTCATATTATTAATTTTAATTTTATATTATCAAAAAAAATATTTCTTTATTTTTTGGAGAAAACCTAAACTAAAAAAATGCTCTTTTATTCCGAATACACCAGAAAAATAAATTTAAAGGATATTTGTAATTAAATAAGGCTAGCAAACGAGTCGAACCGACTCGCGAGCCATCTCGAGCTTAAAGGATGGTGGGATAATTATCTATCTCAACAAGATAAAGATAGTATTATCAATACTGTTAAACAAGAAAATAATAATTTAGTTGAAAATGCAGTTTATACACTTGCTGTTAATATTATTGAACACTTTACAGGAAGATTTAGTGATAATAGTGATACTATTAGAACTTTACTACAAAATCTAAGGTGTAAAACACTTTCAGACTTCAGATGGTATAAAGATACTTTCTTAAGTACAGTAATGGAATTACCAGAATGTAATAATATACACTGGAAATCAAAATTTATTGATGGTCTACCTAGTCTATTTGCTGAAAGGATTAGGAAAAAATTAAGAAAAGACCAGATTAATATTCCATATGAAAGTTATACTTACGGATCTCTAATAGATACTTGTATACAAGAAGGATTAGCTTTGTGTAATGAAATAAAGCTTAGTCAACAAATTAAAAAACAAAACCTTGATGAAAGGAAACAATTAGGACAATTTTGTCAACAATTTGGTTTAGAAAATCCTACTACTAGTAAGGACCATAAAATTAATAAGTCTTTCAAAACATAACATAGAAAATATTCTCA
>NC_026153.1:8107772-8108893 GCF_000512975.1 Sesamum indicum
AGAAATATTAAATGTGTTAGAAAATGAAAATATTTCAGAATCAAGTTCAGAATGTGAACCTTGTAGCCTAGGACTAGCTTGTCCTAAAGAACTAAATAATATTAATAATAAAAATGATATTGAAAAATCGGAATTGTATAAAATACTCTCCCAATTCTCAGAAATGAATATTAACGTTCTTACTTCAAATCATGCTTTTGAATTATTGAAAGCGATTAAAGATCCGAAATTAAGAATGCAAATTATTGATGAGATTAATACTGAATCCAGTACTTCTACTTCTTATAATACAGAAGAAGACTTAAATGGAACAATTATAAACCCAAAGAGATCATACAATATGAATGAGGTAATGAACCAACTTAGAAGTAAATATCAATATAAAGAAGATAATATATCTCTTCAAAATTTATATAAAGAAATAAATAATCTAAAAGAAGAAATTAAAATATTGAAAGATAAAAATACTATTCAAGAATCTAGAATTTCTGACTTAGAGAATATTTCTAGATTAGAAAGTAAATCTCAGAATGATAATAAACTAAAAATAGATGAGCATAGTATTTTCTCTGAAAATTTTTTATCAACCATAGAAATGGTTATATCCCAAAAATGGTATATAAAAATATCTCTTTTGATTGATAATCATTATACAAAATCATTTACAGCTCTTGTTGATAGTGGTGCTGATTTGAATGTTATTCAGGAAGGATTAATACCAACTAGATATTTTCATAAAACTAGTCATACTTTATGGCATGCTGGAGGTGATAAACTCCAAATACAGTATAAAATTCCTAAAGCTTTTGTCTGCATTGATAATAAATGTATTTCTCAAAGTTTTATTCTTGCTAAGAATATAACTAACCAAGTAATACTTGGGACTCCATTCTTACATAACATTTATCCGATAAAAAAGATTGATAGTAAAGGAATTATAGGAACTTTCCAGAATGATGATATATTTCTTGAATTTATTATTGAACCATTTAGTAAAATGTTGCATAATATTTATGATAACATTAAAGCAAAACAAAATCAAATTAATTTCTTAAAACAAGAAATAAACATTATAACAATCGAAGAGCAATTGAAGAATCCTAAATTACAGGATAAAATTA
>NC_026153.1:8115411-8119218 GCF_000512975.1 Sesamum indicum
TCTACACAAAAGATCTAAGGCGAACTAAAGAAATTCTGGTTCAATGGCACGAGCAGACTGAGGCAGAAGCCACTTTGGAACCGCTGGAGAATTTCATTGCCCAATTCCCACACTTTAGCCTTGTGGACAAGGCTGATTTCAATGGACCGGGAATTGATACAACTAGGCTTGCATACATTGTTGAGCTTGGGCTACCTTCAAACCCAGTAACCAGGCCCAAAAGAAGGCCATAGAGACCAGCCCCATATATGAACTAAAAGAAGGGAAGTCTGATCCAACTAGTAGTGAATAGGGTTGCATGTTAGTACTAAATCAAATGATGTATGACACTTTTCTTTCATCTAGTTAGAGTACAAAACAATAGTTATTGAGCAACATAATTAAAAGGAGTTGTCAAGAAGGAAGTTCCCAAAATGAAAAATTTCAGTTTCTTGTCTTATTAGCTCTCTCTCTCTCCTCCACTATGTTTTAATTCTTAGTCCTTAGTCTAACACCAAACAATCAAAATATTTTCCTTATATATTCATTTTTACTTCAACTTTTCTTATGTACCACTTTATATACTAAACAAACAAATTCTTAGAAAATACAATGGAGCATTTACCCTATTTTCTTATGACATGGTTTTCTTTTACTTTTTTGCAAAACCATAGGAGGGATTTTTACATTTTACCCAAACAAAACCTATGCTTGTAACTTAGCAAACATGTCGAGACTGATATTGCTTCATTTTAAAAAATATAGAATGATAATTTATTTTTATTTAATTTTTTTTGGGGAGGGGAGGGGGGTTTGAATTTCTTACACATTTCCTATCCTATATCAAATGATTTGACCCACAGAAAAATACAGAGTAGAGATCTCACTAAGCACATAACGTTACTTGCCGGGCTCCAGGTTGCCCTTTAATGCATAATCCCAAATCCCAGATCACAGAATTAGAAGCAGCAACCTACCTACTGATCACAAAAAGAGAAGGAACCTTCCTCTCTCAAATACTTCAAACCATTTCTTCTTCTTCTTCTTCTTCTTCAGTTGGCGTTGCTCTGTCGCCTCGCTGCCCGCTCCTCTCAGGTTATCATATCATTACCTAATTTGTACGATTCGGAAATTTCCCTTTCTTTTGTTTGGTGTTTTTCTCAATTTATTTTTTCAATCTTATTATTTTAACGAAAATTTATCAGGAGCTTCTTCAAGAATTAATATTCATGCATATGCAATCGGCATTTTTCAACTGAAACTTGTCTGTTATATATACTTGTATCTATGTATTTACATGCGCCTCTTGAACACAGGTATTGGGCATCGCATTGGTAAATAATGTTAATGGTTAACTTCGAACCCCATGGCCATGTATTTACGTAGGATTTATAGATCTAAATAAATAATTAGAAGACAGGAAAAACAGGTTCAGGGGAAGGTCCGTCCATTGATTACGTCGTCTATTGTGAAAGAGCACAACTGGTAAATCTGCCAGAATTATATATATTTTTCCTATGGGGTGGGGGGGACCCAAGCTCCTCTTACAAATCAATTGAGACTAGAGGAATAACTGGAAACTTGGTGATCTAGACATTTTTTTTCCAAAGAAAGGGAAAAAAGCCCTGGTGTTACACTGAGCACCTGGCCTCTTATTCTCTCCCGTCTCGACTGCTGGTATGTGCTTTCTTCTCCTATACTTCTTTCCTTCATCTTCTTGTTTCTTGTTTCTACCTCTTCTTTGGAGTTCTGCCACCACCTTTCTGTTTTCTTGGGCGTTGGATGACCTTTTCTCGATTCTCATTTGCTTTGTGATTACCAATAGAAATTTCACAAGCCGGAAGGTGCAGGGTGAGATCGATCCTGTGCACAAGAATAAGAAAATCCAACAAGTTTATTAATTAACTAATTTGATGTAATTCTCTACCTGCTAGGTTGTGTTTGATTTGTTAAGTTAAAACTGTAAACATCTTTGTTGTTGTGTTCTACTTGTATTTTGTAGAGATATTTTAGAGGATTACAACTCTTTGACTTAGAGGTATCTAATATTTGAATGCAGTAAATAAAAGTGAAGGGTGAGAGTCGTGAAACATTAAGAGCAACAATGGAAGGGTCACAAGGAGGAGGATCAGAGAGAGAAAAGTCCAATTCATCATCATCCACTACCCCAGTATATGCTGTCGCTACTTTCTGGAAAGGTACTATTCACACAATTTGTTTTTTTTTTTTCCTTACAATTTTCTGTTATTATCTACTTACTTCTTGCTATGTTTCTTAGTTTATGTGCTAGGATAGTACCTTTACTGATCATTGACTGCGAATCTAGTTATATTGCTGCATATTTTACTGTGTACTTCTGGCATGTACTTAGGCCCATTACAAAGCGTGACTGGGATGGATAGACCCATCCAACCAGTCTACTCATGCGTTCCCTTTGCAATACTACGGCACGAGTTACTGGAGGAGGCTGAAAGCTAGGAGATGCTTCTTTTTCCTCAGATTTTGTTTCTATTATGACCGGTTGTATATTATTTATAGCTTTAATAATCATTTCAATTTTATTATGAATTGATTGTATTTGTTCTCTTAAAATATTAAGGAATAAATTCGTATAATTTTTTTGTTCAAACATATTATTAATATGCTTACAAGTTACTGTAAGGGTGTCTGTTTCTGTTAATTTAGAAAAGGCTGTAAAATTATGAATTTTTCCATTCTTTTCAATATGAAAAGATTGTTGTGGAGGGTAAAGACCTTGATAAACTTTCCCTGATTCTAGTCTATAATTTCTTTCTATAACAGAAATATAGTTTTTGACATATGTATCAATAAACCATGTCACAAAAGGAATTAAAGCATTTTTTTCTTTGCAAACCTTATAAAATTCATCTTGAAAATATAACATTTCTTGCTTATCAAAGCTTTGAAAAAACCATTCTCTGAATTGGCTATAACCTGCGTCTTTAAATTCTTCTGAAATAATTTTTCTGGCTGGAGAGCCAGGGCTAAAATCTATAATAGAGCTATAATCCATTAAATATTAAACTCCATTTCTGGCATAGTCGGTTCTAACTCACTATTATCCTGAGTTTGATTATTAGCTTCTCTTACAATATTTTGTATGTTGATATATAATTTTTCTGTAACAGGAGTAAATATTTCTGTTTCTCTTATTTGAGAAGTAGAGGCTCTAGAAGGCATAGGAGATTCTACCCTATAATCTATAGGTGATATGTAAGATCTCATTGAGTTACATTTCTGAAATAGTAATGATTTAGAATTTGTTTCAAATTTGATATTTACAGTTCCTTCGTTATTTTGAAGAATATCTATAATTTTATTATGATCATGTATTTGTGGCCTTTTAGGTACAACTTGTTCAATTATCCAATTTTCTGGAAAAGTTATTTCTTCCCATTTAATAGGTCTTCTTGTAGTAATACTTGAATTACTGAAATTAGTCTCAATTAATATAGTTTCATTTCTTGACTTATCAATCCTTTTACATTGTGGATTTAATGTAAATAAAGGCTTATAATATATTCTATAACAGATACATATTACTTCTGTTCCAGGCATATAATCATAACCATGAGTTTTAACATTTAATGTTAAGGCATCTAATATATTAATATCAGATAAAGATAATTGTAAATTTGGATATACATTAAAATAAACTGGTCCATGTGCCAGACTAGACTGTATTATGCCCATAAGTGATTGTTTCCAATTTAAATTTCTACTATCTCTTAAAGCTGCAATAAAACTTTCTGGTAAACCTTCTAAAGTCAAAGGTTTAAATGCAATTTGTACAAGTCCTATATGTAG
>NC_026153.1:8120671-8129267 GCF_000512975.1 Sesamum indicum
ATCCATTGCATTGTCTCTTTTCCAAATATTTCCTTTGTATTAGGATCAGTTTTCATCATTTTATCCCAAAATTTTATATGGGATATTCAAGCAAGGAAAGGAATTCCAGCCTCTGTCTGACCAATTTCTGGCGTCCATTTCCAGATCCAAGGTATTGAAAATTCAATGAAGAAGAAACATGAGGCTATTCCCTCTATGAACAGTTTAGCTTCTTGTTTCTTTATCAATTGTGGTGAAATATCCACCCATTTATCAAAAAAGAATTTTATTTTCTCAGGTAAAATATTTGGAGTGGGACCAAAATAGTAGAACCAGTGTATAAACCAGTGCGGGATATCAGTGTTATAAACATTGGCACAAACCTTTATAAACCAGGAATGTTTGTGCTTATCATTTTCATAATCTAATACCTTCATAAAGGCATCACAATAATCTCAATAATTATATTTTACTGCTGATTTATTGATCAAAATTTCTTTATCTTATTATAATTATTAATCAATATCATACAGTTTATTTTGGATAATAATAAAATGTGGTACTTTTATTTATACATTTAATCTTTATACAAAAATAAATTTAATTAACAACTTAGTAAATTATAATATTTTTTATAATTAAAATTATTATTTAATATGGCACATATAAACTTTATGTTATATTTTAATATATATTTATATTGTGTTATAATTTCTATAAATTGACAAGTAATTCACTTATGATATTTTTATCTATTTCTGATATTATATTTATATCAAGATACATATTATGTATTATGCAATCTATTTTATTACTTATAATTTTATGTCGAAATTTAGTGATTCCAATGAATTAATCTAAAAATAATGATAATGATAATAACAGTGATGGTTGAACAATTTTAATTATTTTTATTATTATTTTATTATATATATAATGAGATAAAAAAGTTTAATCAACACTTATGATATCTTAAATTCAGAATCCCGAATCATACCAAATTTAAATATATATAAGACCATGTCCATTAGATTATATCAGACGGTCTGATTTAAAATCACATGGCCTGATTCAACGATACACCGACTTGAATGATTATATTTATGTTCCTTGTATGATATCTAGACATCTGTATATCCACTAAGTCTAAAACTTTATCAAATGTATATTTCTGTAAATTTGATCATATCTAACTGTTTGATTTGAATTTTGATGGTCCAATTAACTCATATTGTTCAACAATGTAAGATAATAGTTACATAAATGTAACACTAACATTTATAAATATATAAATTTATTGTAGATTGTGAACATATATTAATCTCAATTATAAAATATTTTTATGTATTTCAATTGCATTATTTCAGATAATAGATACTTTTCTATAATTTTAAATTGTTCAGTATGAATTTTTTATATATTTTACTAATTATATTACTACTAAACTAATCAATAGTTTATATTTATAACAATAAATTAAAATTTCATACTATATTTTGGTATATTTATAATAGAGTATACATTATACAATCTATTTTATTACTTATAAATTTATGTAAAAATTTGGTGATTCTCATGATTTAATCTAATAATAATAATAAAAAATAATAAATAAAAAAAATTCAACTTGAGCTCGAGCCGAAAAACTCAGAATCGAACTCGCCAAAAAAGGTCAAGCTCGACTCGCTCGACTCATTGACACTCCTATTTGTAAATGTCAACTACAATTTGAAATGGGATATATTTTCCTCTTTTGATATTTTTATAAAATATGAACCAATTAAAATTATTTGAACTTAATTTGGTATCATTTGTTATCATTATTGTACTGACTCATATTTATTAATTTTCATTTATATTATCATAAAAATTATTTTTCTATATTTTCTAAGAAAGATATCTAAATTAAAATTCAATTTATCAGATTTACATCAAAAAAATAAAGTAAGATGGTACTGTAAATTATGTCAATATAAATTTCAAGTAAGATACAAATTTTCTTCTAAATTTAAAAGTTATTCAGTAAAAAGCATACTTGCACAAATAATTTCTAATACATTAATTCTAATGTGTAAATTGAAATGTTAAGAATAAAATTTATCAAATAAATAAATAATCCGAACAATCTTTAAAGATAAATAAACTGGACGAAGACATATACATAATATCAAGTGCGCATATGCTATATATGCGACACTTGCTATTATGTATATAACTATTAAAAATGAATCAAATAAAATATTTATATAAATTGTATATTATTAGTTTTTATAGTTTTAAAAAATACCTAATAATATATATCAAGATAATAAATTAGTATAAATATTTTGATTTATAAAACAAATTGACAAATAAAGATAATAAATAATGTAGGAAAACCAATTACTATAACCACCATAAGGTAGTTCTGAAAAAACATGATAAATAGAGAAGTTAAGAAATAATTAATTAATTTAATTTTTGTAAAAAAATAACATACTAAAATTAAGCGAGATACCAAAAGGATTTATCGTTAAAGATCGTGATAAATATTCTGGTTACAATTAGAACCACATGACAAAAATATTTATTAATTATGATTATACTTAAACTTAAGTAAATTACACCGACACTCTCCTTTAGATTATGCCAAATTTTACAGACATTCTCTCTATTTTTTATAAAATTACAGGTACACCTCTTGAGAGAGTTGTTAGTGCAATATACTTTATGAGATGTTTATGTAAAATTTCGTCATTGAATAGAAAATGGATTTGTAATTACGACTACAATATTAACAGTTACATTTGTAGTCGTGGGACGAGCAACAAATATTTTTGTAATTAGATGTATCTTGGAGGATGCATATGTAATTTTCCCAAAATGTGAACATTGGTACGTTGAAAAGAACTGGCAACATCATAATTCTTAAATTGTAATTATTCATATTATGGAAAACAATTATTAATATTGTGTATGTTGTCATCTATTATTGTTGTGGCTGAGGAGAAGAGTCATTGTCCATTCCTACTTTGACTTTTCTTCTGCCAAGTGAAATTGTTACTTGTCAGTGAAAGGAGAACTGAAATGGACACGTGAAGAATCCAAAGTAATACGGAATGCGATTTTTGATTGAGTTCATTGTTTTGAATTCCTGTTCACTGAAATTTTGATTTATTATTTTTATTTTGTTTTGGGAAATTATTATTTCCAATTTGTTACTTTTACTCATTATTAATTTTAATCCTATAAATATGTTATTTATTAATTTAGTTCTTTAATTTACAAAGATGATGAAATTAATCCTCTCCTCTTTATCAATTTAGTCGTTTAATTTACGAAGATGTGGGAATTGGAACTTCTCCATCCACTACTGCTGGTGCTGCCATGGTTGATGAGAATTTTGAAGGTGCTGGTGTAGCATCAGATCTCTTGGACCAAGGATAGTCACGCCTTAGAGAAAGCGTGTTCGTATTTCAAGTTTTCTTTATTTCTTAGTTGCAGTTTGTTAATTATTGTACAGTCATCCGCACAGTCACTTATTCGGCATATAATTGGGACACGTCATTTTGACGAGGCAGTTGCAGATTAGTTACGCTTGGCGGGGTTTGTTATTTTTTAACTGTTTCTTCCTCCTTCCCATATATACTCTGTAACTTTTGTTTTCCTCTGTAACAATTTCTGAAGCAATGGAAACAATCTTAGCTGTCTTCATTTTCTTTGTGCAATTGCATTTCTGGTTCATCACGTTAAACTACAATCTTGACATGGTATCAGAGCTTTCATATTGAAGGTCTCTTGATACTCCGTGTGTGCATTCATTCACCTGTTAAGGGCACATTAACAAGCGGTGATCATGAGGGATGCGCCACCAACGGCGGAGGAACAATACGAGAGGGATGTGCTCTATTTACATCCTTCAGACAATTCCAGTTTTGTGTTGGCATCTACACCACTGATTGGATCTAACTATTTGACTTGGAGTAGAGCGGTATACGTCGCTCTAGTCTGTAAAATGAAGCTAGCCTTCATTGACGAAACATTCCTACGGCCACCATCCGGTTCTGCTCTGTTTGAGCAATGGAGAAGAGCAGACCTTATGGTAACCTCGTGCTGTGTAATTCGATTTCGAAGTACATCGTAGAGGCCTTCATGTATGTGAGTTCGTCTAGAGAATTGTGGCTGGAGATTCAGTTTAGATACGATCGCAGCAGCGACCCTATGATCTACCAAACACAACGTGAGATTTCTTCTGCTAAGTGAAATTGTGAGTGAAAGGAAAACTGAAATGGACAGGCGAAAGAATCCAAAGTAATACAGAACGCGATTTTTAATCGAGTCTGCTCGTTTTGAGTTCTTGTTCACTTAAACTTTGATTTATTGTTTTTATTATTTTTTTTGTTTTGGAAAATTATTGTTTTCAGTATACTAATTTTACTCACTATTAATTTTAATCCCGTAAATATATGTCATTTATTAATTTAGTCCTTTAATTTATAAAGATGATGAAATTAATCATCTGATCTCTATTAATTTAGTCTTTTAATTTACGAAGATGATGAAATTAAATCCTCTAGTGGTTGGGAAGTTCAATTTTTAGCCATATTGAATATATTTTGATTTTTTAATCCTATATGGTACAAGAAATTAGTTGGCAGCCTTTTCCGTGAGGTGGCAATGTGATATGGTAATAAGTTTAAAGGATATTTGTAAATGTCAACTTGAATTTCAGATGGGATATATTTTCCTCTTTTGATATTTTTATAAAATTATGAACCAATTAAAATTATTTGAACTTAATTTGGTATCATTTGTTATCATTATTATAATGTGTCATATTTATTAATTTTAATTTGTATTATCATAAAAATTATTTTTCTATATTTTCTAAGAAAGATATCAAAATTAAAATTCTCTTTATCAGATTTACATTAAAAAAATAAATTAAGATTGTACTGTAAATTATGTCAATATGAATTTCAAGTAAGATACAAATTTTCTTCTAAATTTAAAAGTTATTCAGTAAAAAGCATACTTACACAAATAATTTCTAATACATTAATTCTAACTATGTAAATTGAAATGTTAAGAATAAAATTTATCAAATAAATAAATAAGCCAAACAATCTTTAAAGATAAATAAACTGGACGACGACATATATATAATAGCAAGTGTGGCACATCCTATGTATGTATATAACTATTAAAAATGAATCAAATAAAATATTTATATAAATTGTATATCATTAATTTTTATAGTTTTAAAAAGTACCTAATAATATATTAAGATAATAAATTAGTATAAATATTTTGATTTATAAAACAAATTGACAAATAAAGATAACAAATAATGTAGGAAAACCAATTACTTGAATGAAAATAACCACCATAAAATCATGATAAATGGAGAAGTTAAAAAATAATTAATTAATTTAATTTTTTTAAAAAAATAACATAATAAAATTAAGCGAGATACCAAGAGGGTGCTCTTATTTTATATTATAGCATAGATGTAGATTGTAGCACAAATATAGCATGAATCATTGTCAATTATATTAAATTATAAATGCCAATTTAATCACATTTATATTATTGTACTTCACTCATGAAAAAATTATTAATTTAAATGAATCCAACATCTAATCGAGTCAATAACATGTGAATAGATAAATATAAATTTTATAATTTAAAGAATTTGTAAATTCATTAATTTAAGAACAATATTTTACTTATTATTGATGTTAAACACTATTTTTTTGCTATACGACCTCTTAAACAAAATTAATAATAAGAATGTAAGCATATAAAAAAAAAGCATGACAAAATAGTCATATATATAAAAAAATGAAAAAAAAAGAATAAACAAAAGATAGAAATAAAATAATTATATTTTTTATTAAAAAAATATCTTCTAAGAAGATAAATAAAAATATTATAGGGTATCTATATCCAACTAACCGGTTACCAGTAAACCATATCTCTCAAGCGGCTGAGATACTCTAGTCGACTTCCGAAGAATTGGAATATCTTCTCTGGGAACCACAAGTACTAAGGATGATGCTATTGCTACCTCAGGCCTTGCTTCACTTGACTCCTCAAGAAGCAACTCCTCACGTTGGGTATCCGATGAAAAATCCTTTTTCAGAAACACTGCATCTCTCGAAACAAACACCTTTTCTTTTTAGGGATCATAAAAATAATTGTCCCAGAGTTCCTTTGGATATCCGGTGAACCTCTACAAACTAGATCTGGAATCCAATTTATCTCCCACCCTAAGGTATTTACAGAAAGCAGACTTGCCATACCATATCTCATATGATGTCTTGGACACAGTCTTAGATGGTGTTTTTGGAAAACATCCTGATATTCATTTTCAATTTTTTCTAATGTTTCTTCCCCCATCTTAGCATTCAATGGTTGTATATTGATTTAAGTTAAGTGATCAAACAAGCAATAGGTTCCTCTTTTCTCAAGGACAGAACTATAAAATGCATAGTATGATATCATACCATGTTAGATTGGCATGTGATAATTTTTTATAGAGAAAAAAGTATTATTTTAGTTTGTTAAGTATGGCTAATTTTAATTGTAGTCCGATAATTATGTCCATTTTTTGTTTAGGTCCAGTAACTTACGAAATTGCTTACTTTTAGTCATCTGGCAGATTTTCGGACAATTTTACCCCTATGAGTGCATATGGACTAAAACTGCCTTTCAAAGTTGCATAAGGGTAAAATTGTCCGAAAATCTGTCAGAGGACTAAAAGTCAGCAATTTCGTAAGTTACTGGATCTAAAAAAAAGGACATAGTTATCGGACTAAAATTAAAATTTGGCATACTTAGCGGACTAAAATAATACTTTTTCCTTTTTTATATATATACTAAAATTATATTTATATAACATTAACTTATTTATTTTTAATACAAAATGGAGAGAAGGATTGTTCACTAAAATTATAAAAAATAGTCTTTTCTTGTCAATCTGTTATCTTTGTATCAAACAAGTAAAAATATTTGAGATTTACTCCCCTTAACATACCAAACAATTTGAACAAAAACTTGTATTTTTCCCTTCGCCTTTTTAATTACTTCCCTTTTCATCTCAGTTGAATCAAACAAAACTTTAGTTTATGTAATATCTTTTACAAGATTGTCTGAAACATCCTTGCTAACCCATTAAGATCCATAACCTCTTACTTTAATTATCCTTTCCATAATGCTTTCGCACTGGAGAGATGACATTAATATAATAGAGAAAATTTTGTTTTGTCATTCGAACTATATCCGTTTTTATATTTTGTCATCTAATTCTTATTTAAGTGTTTTAATTAATCGTCGCAAGTTTGCGAAATTTGTACTTTTTCATAAATAACCATTTTTCAGATGATTTTTCTGACGAAAAAATATCACATGTAGTGCATATCTGATATTTAAAGTTATTGTGATGACATGTCACTGCATCTATGTTCTTTCCGCAAAAAAAAAAAAGAAAAAAAATACAAGAAAACAGTCATATATAAAAAAGTGTAAATTTTGCAAAATTAAGATAATAATTGACAAAAAAAATAAATAAATAAATGATAAAATATAAAAATAAGAATATTGATATGGAAAAAGTATATGAAAAAAATTAATTGGTCTCTGTTGAATCTACAGCAACTAAATTCAATATTCCTTGTGTCATTTCCAGGATTATGTCCTACATCACTTCAAGCACATATTGACTGCATATCAGTGGAAATCTTCAAGAGGCTCTAAATAAGGAGATCTTCCTTCTCCATATCTTTTTATACTTAGGGTTAATTATATTTAAATTTCCATCAGAAATGTAAATTACATTTTTTTCCCAAAATAAAATTAAAATTAAACCTAGTCTCCAAAAATTTTCTTTACACTTGGCACCCTTTCGTAAGTTTTGAACGAAAAATACTAATACTAACAAAATATATAGATATATATGTATATATATATATAATTTTAATTTTGCCCCTCGTTTAATTATTGTTGGTGAGTGTTTGCAAGAGCTATCAGAAAAACAATTTTCAATTTCTGACTGTCATAAAGCACTTTCAATGTGTTTGGAATGCCAACTTCTACTTCTAAAGTTGTTAAGAGAAGCACTTTTAGGCCAAAAGGGTGCTTCTAGCTGCTTTGATTTTTTTTTGTTTATAATCCAGCTTTGTTTTTTATTATTTACCCTCGTTATAATAATTTTAATTCAACTTTACAGATTTTAGTTTATTTTAAAAGTTACATATTTAAAGTGGATATTTAAATTTTTATATAATTCGAATAATTTGACAAACATTTTAATTGATGTATTATCTAATTGTATCATTCCTACATCATTAAAAAAATATTAACTAAAAGACTATGATTAATTAAGAAGTTGTTGGGCACTTGATACATAAATAATGCGTTCGGCCACTCGTTGGCCTGGTCCATTTGAAGACCCAATTTGTGCAGAAATTTGGTACAAGGGCCTGGAGGTGCGCAAGGCACAAGAGGGATTAGCCCCTATGTGTGGATTTATCCTCAACAACCGCTTGAACCGAGTACGTTGGCATTCAGCCTCCTCATCCGCTGCAGCTATAAAAGCCAATTCCCCCCCCCCCCCCCCTTTTGGGGAAATCGGTCC
>NC_026153.1:8129321-8136385 GCF_000512975.1 Sesamum indicum
CCCCCCCCCCCCCCCCTGTTTAGGGTAATGTGACCTTAAAACAAACACACCTATGAACTCATGTCCAAGCATTCTTCTAAGCAAAATCATTCTGTTATTTCCTAAGCATATGTTGAGTTTATTCCCTTTGTAATTTATTTTATTATCATCAACTATTGATTAGTCATCGAAGTGCTAACATTATTTATAGGTCCCTTTATCAAGTTTGCTAAAGATTTGACCCAAAGATTTGAAGTCCAATAATTTTCTTAACGAACACTTTTTTCTCGCATCAAGTAACGTTGGCCATGGGAACACCGAACTAAGGCGGAATAATCAATGGAAACCCCAAACAACAATTTGAACAAGTGAAAGGTTGTGGAGGTAGCCGGTAATGCTCAAACTCTTTAGGTGGTGGGAGGGGACCCCCTTGGCCCCAAGTGGACCCATGGAAGCGGGATCTTCCAGGTACTCATCAAGCCCCTAGCTGATTCCATGCGTAACAGCACCTCGTCTGTCACCTCTTCAAAAAAGTTATCTCTAGGGCTATTGGAGACTATACAGTAGATGATCGCTTCAATAGTACAAGCGTAGTTGATGGCTATAACTCAAGTGCCTGTGGTGGCTCCTGCAACTGTGGAGGCACAAAGTGAGCAAGAGGTGCCCCGTGCTCAAAGGCCGTTGGCTCCCATTAGGAAGTAGGGCCAGCCCCACTAGAGAAGGTTCCCCCTTAGTGGATAACCCGCCTGAAATGCTTGTAGAAGCGACTTCAAGATGTACGAAACCAGGTAATGGGAGTCCCGATGGAGGAGCTACTTGGCGTCCCCTTCATTGAGGGGGTTATGATGGATTAGCTTTCCCTAGATTCTCGGACTCCAACTATTGCGGAGTATGATGGTATACGAATCCCTAGGAGCACCTATCTCGATTCAAAAACACGACTCTCTTACACCATTACGCAGATGGAATCATGTGTCGAGTATTCGTTACTACTTTCGCCAGGGTAGCCTTGCAATGGTTCAACCAACTACTTGCAGGGGCAATTGGGAACTTTTAGAAATTTTGGTCCTTGTTTATACATCAATTTGCTAGCAACAAAAAATATCAAAAGACGGAGTTCAGGCTCTTTAAAGTCCTCCAAAAGGATGGGGCATCCCTAAGATATTACCTCCACCTCTTCAGCATAGCTACCCTAGAGGTACCTTCAGCTACCCAAGAGGCCAAGGCCAACGCCTTCTCCTAATTGTTGCTGGATGGAGATTTCTTTAAGTTCCTGGCAGGGAAGCCAACCCCGAGGTTTTCAGCCTCTTGGCCTGAGAGCCAAGTATATCAATATAGAGGATACGCAAGACTACAAGAGTAAAGAATGGGGCAAAAGAAGAAACATTCCAATAAGAAAAGGTCTTCTGAAAAGCCAAAATTGGAGTTTCAAGATAAGAAACTGTCACTCTAAAGAGGATAGCCCATGTACACACTCTTGAATGCCTCTATTTATGCAGTTGTTGTGCAGTTGAAGGCAAAGAATTGTTTACATAACCCCAAATGGCTAAAAAAGGACCTACCCAACCCAAGTCCGACAAATATTATCGCTTCCACAATGATTTTGAGTATACTAGAGAGGAATGTCGGCATTTAAAGAATGAGATAGAGCGACTCATTTAAAATGGAAACCTATAGGAGTGTGTGTATTGAGAAAAGACTCAGGGTACGCGTCTCTACCAAAAACACGAATATACTAAAGGAAAGGATGGGCGCAATCCCCAGGCGCTCTAAGGACCCCAATTACCAGCGGAAAGGGTTAATTCGCATGATTGTTAGAGGACTTATGGGAGAAGATACCCACATAGCATGAAAAGCCCAAATACTAGGGTGGAGGGAGTCGTCCCAGAAAAAATCCTAGATATAAAAACTATACAGCTCCAAAAGTAAGACCTTGACTTTAGGCCCTATTCTCTTGGACACGACCTAAGCAAAACAATAATAACAATATACTCATCAAAATTTCAACTCGATAACCAGAACAACTATGAGTGCTAATCATTCAGCCTTCTTTTGGAATAACCTTCATCTCTTTTCTAGGTCAGCTAGATCTTGACTTGTCCATGTTATCACCTGTATTTGGAGAAGAAAATTCGAAATACGTAAACAAAAGTTTAGTGAGGCCATGGATGAGTGCACGTGGAAGAAAATAGTCATTATAAAAACTTTATCAAATTAGTTAAACACATTTTATTAAATGGCAATAATAAAGACACGTCTTTGAAAATCATATCAAGCAAGGACCGAGTCACATAATCATCATCTTATATCTCCGGAAAGACCGTTTGCTAGCTTATCCTTTATGCAAGAAGCAATCCCACAACCGCATAGAACTAGCATGCCTAGGTACATAGCAACGTCAACCACTTGCAGACAACCTCCAACTTGTCAATGAAATGACATCCAAGTGGAAATTGAACAATGAAGCCTCAACGGGTAGCCCAATGCTCTGGGCTAAAGTGTCCACTCCTGGGGCCATTGACTGCTCATCAAGAAACACATGATCAAATCTGTAAAATCAGTCGAAAAATCATATAGAAAATAGACCATCGTAAAGATCGCATGCAATTATATGAAAAACTGAATATTATCAAGAAAATGGGGTAAATGGGGTCTCTTTGATACTCATAAACTCTATAGGTAGCTTTCAATGGAAGTTCATAACGAGTTTGGACTCCCCTTGTGAAAGATGAAAGGTGGATAACTTAGAGGCTCGCTAATCTAAGGAGTAACTCAGCACCCTCCGCCACAAAATAGGGGCGATTGAAAGTTACACAAAGAATGCATTCAGTCCAAGCTTTGGCCTAACCCATTTGAAGACCCAATCCATGCAGAAATTTGGTATGAGGGCCTAGAGGTGCATAAGGCCCAAAAGGGAATAGCCCCCCATGATTTGATGGATGGGCCGTGATCGATGCTCATTAGCCTGAGACACTTGGTCCTACTGGGAATCAATTTGGCCATTCCTCCTAATGGTAAGAGACCATTTGGTCTGAGAGTGAATAAGCACCCACGTAGACTATGATAAGGACAAATCATTGGATGTTGCTCACATTCCTAACAACCCTTTAGAATCTCGAGGTATTATCCCTCAGGAATCTTATCCCATCACAGTCAGCATTCCTTGGTGATCTCTGCCAATCTCCCTGATTTTGTGAAAACTTACCCTCAGCAACCGTTGAAACTGAGTCCCCCGAGATCCTGCCTCCTAATCCACTTGGGGCTTAAACTATAAAATCTAAAAGCCTATTTGGTTGTGTTTTCAATGAGATTTTTTTCACTTTTCACTATTTGGGTAGTTGGGATTTTGTTTGGTCAAGCCATTTTCATTGAGAATACATTCTTATTTTAATTTTCAAATTTTTGAAATTATAGGTCACATGGGTTTGTCATACTTGTCTTATCTTGTCAGCATGTCTTTTCTTGTTTCAAATCAATTAAAATTATTTCAAATGGCAAGACTCACTTTGATTATTTTATAATTTCACATATTCAATCAATTTGGTCATCTGTCACATCAAAAATACATATACCTATATTCAACATTCTCACACCTATATACCTACATTTGGAAACAACTAATCCAAATATATTCTCAATTTTCGCACAAAAACCAATAAAGCATTTCTACCCATTTCTAAATGTTGGAAACTGAAAATGAAAATAAAAACACAACCAAACGGGGCTTAATCTTTCCCTCCAGTTTAGGGTAATGTGATCTTAATAGAAGTACATCTATCAACTCTAAAGCATTGTTCTTAGCAAATTCATTCGTCTATTTTATAAGTATTCATTGCTAGTTTATTCTTTTTGGAATTTATCATTTTATCATCAATTATTAATTTGATCATCGGAGTACTGACATACTCTTTGTAGGTTCCCTTTATCATGTTTGCTAAAGATTCGGCCCAAACTTTTGAAGTCCAAAAAATTCCATAACGAGCACTTTTTGCTCACATTAGATATCATATAAGTTTAATTGTCGTGTATGAATCAATAGTTATATTACTTGATGTTAGCATTATTAAATTAAACATTCATTTTTTTTGTTGATATTTTTAAAAAATTAATCTAAATGATACTAATCAAAATAAAATTTATTATTTTTATGAAAAAATAGTTTTATTTAACAAACAACGAGTGCAAATATATTAAAAAATTGTATCTTTTATGATAAGAAGACCAAATAGTCTTTAATAATTAAGTTTATTTTAAAAGTGATTTTTTTCTAAATACTATTAAAGTTAACTTTTATCTATTTTTTCCTTTCTTTACAAACATTACCCACATTTAATTTTGCTAGAACTTTCAACTTTTTTTTACAAAAAATCACTTTCCTAAAAATAATTTTTTTTTGCAAACACTCCGTTGTTACATAACATACACAAATTATGACCCATTTATATGTCAAGAACCGAGAGTCATGAACTTACTTAAAACATTTTAAACTCGTACAAATAAGATGTTAATAAAATTTAGGGAAAAATTATATTTAAACTTCCTTTAAAAATATAAGATGAACCTTTTTCCCAATAAAGTTTTAAAATTACACTTACACCCATTTCAAAATTTTATCATTTATACCTTACGCTCTTTCGTTATGGTTTGGACGAAAAATACTGAATTAGCAAAAAAATTACATAAATTTTTAATTTGACCCACTCATTTAACATTTTCATGTTATAATTTTATACTTAAAAGAAAAAAAATAATAAAATTAACATCACTCTATATATTTATATATTATATTTATTCCTTTATAAGTATATATATACATATGGGAACGTTAAATGAAGGACAAAACTAAAAGTCTACGTAATTTCTTTTGTTGATGTTATATTTTCTATCTATACCCTAACGGAAGAGGCTCATGTATAAATAAAATTTTCGGAGGAGGTGTAAGTAAAATTTCAAAACTTTTTAGGAAAAAGTGTAATTTCATACTTTTAGAGGGTCTCTAAATGTAATTAACCCTAAAATTTATAAAATGTCAAATCTTATTTTAAAAATAATTTTTTTGAACTATTTGAATAAATTAAGATACTATTTTTATAAGTCTTAGAATTAAAATGTGAATCAATATTTACGCAGAAACTAACTCATAATATCTTAAAATTAAATTTAAAACTCAATATTTCTTTTAGAAAAACTTATAAACTCCTAACATATAATTTTTGAATTTCATAAACCCATTTTTTATAAAATTCAATAACACTTTATATTATTGTTTCTATAGAACCTCAAACATCTAACGAAATAATTAAAAAGAAAAAGTATAAATCCATCCAGCACCATGTGATATGTGTTGCTGCAAATTGAGTTGTAGAGAACTAGAGCCAACCCTCTTCAACCAAAAAGGTGAAACATATCCTCATCAATCTGAACAAGCCGCAAACTGAAACTTTAAGCCACTTAAATCATAAATAACAGCATTATAGCAACATCAAGTTGCTTTAAAATGCTTTACAGTATCCTTTCATCTCCTCATTTATTAGTACATAACACTACTCAGATACTCTTACATTCACCTCTGGATATGATCTTGACATTCTTGTTTCATTGCTAGGCCAAGTTCTTACAGAACAACTGACCGACTAACGTGATCGGTTTGGTGTGAACATTCTCCTTAAACCCAACAAAAGAAGCAATAGCCCGACATAGTCAAATTTGTAAGCCAATCTAATGAAGTCCATCTTAAACTCATTCCATGGAGGATGTCTCGGCTCGAGTTCCAAAAAGAAAGTTCTGTGCATAACTGGTTTCTCGTGGCTGAATGTGTCAAAGGAGTACTTGCCATGGTACCTCCCGAAACCACTAGGACCGACACCTCCAAAAGGCAGCCCATCACATATAAACTGCAGTACAGGTAATGTCATCAAGATGCTCAGTCTCACCTTGAGGGCATCAAAAAGAACAGGACACAAGATTTATGTAGTTCACAAAAATCGGACTATGTCCACTGGTGAAGAGGAGAGTATTTCACTATATCAGGACAAGGTACAAAAGTAGTGCACAATGGCTCACAAAAGTTAACCTATAGCTTATAAATTTAATTAGCATAGGGTGTAATGGATCAAACGTTTTTTCTTACCTCCGCTCTGTTTCAGAAAAAGGGTCTATCGACTTCGGGCCTAGGAATTTAAGACATGCCATACCAACAACAAGGAAAGGAGGCCTACCTGGATCAGGGAATCATTAAATACCACACTCCCAGATGATGTTTCTTGCAAAATTTGTTCCTTTAGTTTCCCATTTTTGGTAAATCCATAAATGGTGAGAGGCTTTGGTCTAGCATTGATGAAGTCAATGCTTTCTTCAATGTTATCAAGCTGCAATGAAAAATCTTTGTTATTGGAGAGGAAATAGTTTCAGCAGTGTGTAAAACATTGCACTACAGTTGTTAGGAATGTATTGATTTTACTGTGATGATGGGGAGCAATGGCCCAAATATTTCTTCAGTCATAATCTGAGAATCTAGTGGAGGATCCAGTAAAATTGTCGGCTCGATCATCCTGTAAATGTGCAATAATTTTCAGGTGCTTCTTTGCGTTTATAAAGCAGAAGTAGAGGAAGCAGGAAGCCGAGAACTAACAATTTTTCTCTGTTGATTGAGCCACCATAAACAATGGAAGCCGCCACACCAGGTTCCTCAAGAAATTTGCATATCCTATCAAAGTGTTGGTTGTTCACAATTCTACAAATATTCTGCAATTTTTCCATGTTTTCGCCGTAAAATCTTTTGATACAACTCTTCAGTGATTCAACCTGAAAGACACCATAAAAGATGGACTTTAATTAGGTTTGCTCAGGAAAATGCCCCAAATATTGGATGGAGGATTAGCTAAATACCAGAAGTGAAGCAAACTTTTGCTGCACGAGCACATAATCGATTCCTATGCATGCTTGTCCAGCACATGATCCCCACTTCCCACTTGCTATTCTCTTCACAGCCACCTTAAACCAGAATACAAACACAAAAAATAAGAAAAAGCATTTTAAGAATTATAAATAACATAGGTCTTAGAGTGTTTCTTTACCACTAACTA
>NC_026153.1:8136395-8155224 GCF_000512975.1 Sesamum indicum
ATAGATGTGAACAATTTTTCAGTTTTCATATCCATCATCTCTTAATCAGATGGTTTTATTTATAACCGAGTGTACTTGTAGTCTTGTTCGAAATAGATACTAGACACCTTAAAATCTGAGTCAGAAAAAGAGTCTAGAATGACAGGACATTTTCCACCCAGCTCTAGAGTCACCGGTGTCAAATGCTTTGCTGCTGCAGACATGATTGTACGCCCTACTCGTGGACTCCCTGGAACAATAGTTAAGAAAGTGAAAACTATGTTTCAATTTGCATTTGAGGAAGTTTTCAAAAACCATGACGTCGTAGTCTGTCCATTTGGAAACATGGTCATACAGAGAAGCATGATTAATTAAATATCAACATATTTTTTAAAGAATTCTGCACAAGAAACAAAAAATTCCAAGAAAGGGAACCTGTGAAGAATATTTTGTCCCATGGATGCTGCAATAGTTGTTCGGCAACATCACTTCCACCTTCGATAATTTTAATGGCTTCAGAGTCTAAGTAACATGGAATTGTACGACACAGTAAAGAAGAACATGCTGGTGCTAGCTCGGAAGGCTTTATGACCACTGTGTTTCCAGCAGATATTGCCCCAATTAAAGGATCCAGTGTAAGAGCTGAATAAAGACCCCGAGCATTAGTATAAAGGATCACAAGAGCTCTAAGCATATTAATTTTAATTTTTTATGAAGAAAAAGTAATGTAAGAAACTTCTGGTTAATGTTAATCTTGCTTAAACCTTAAAGGGACAGATTTGCACAAATCCGTTGACAAGTGAAAACATGATGAATGAGAATTACAAGTAACTCACAGAAGGGGAAATTCCAGGATCCAATTATGAGTACGGTACCCAGTGGCTCTGGCAACACTTCTGCTCTTGATGGAAACAAAAGCAAGGGTAGCTGGGCCTGGACATGCCATCCACAATTATATAGTTTAGACATATTAAATAGTTGTACCTTCGACCAATGGCTTCTCTTTTAGTAATCCTTAAGCAGAATATAATACCATATTCTAACCCCCATTATTTTATTGCCATTAAAGATCGACTCCTGCAAACTGATGATACTACAAAAATCCAAATCAGCTAGGTCAGAATTTCTCAAGTTAGCTCTCTCCCTCACAATGGGATATGCCTTGATTTGCCCTATTTCACTATACTAGATTATCTATCAACACAAGAACTATACATTTTTTAGATAACCGAGCTACAACAACATAAATCCAGAGTATCTCCGTAAACTAATAGCAATTTCCTCATCATAGGCATACAAATCTCTTAGAGATGAAAATACACTTTCATGAAGAGGGGGATGAGACTAATAGGGTGTTAGGAAAATTATTTAGAAAATCTCACAAACTCATACATCTAATAAGATGTTTTTGGAACATATAAGATGTCAATCTTATTTTAAAATAAGTTCTTGAAGTGTAGAAATAAAATAAGATGATAGAAGTTATAAGATGTCGGTAATGAGAACTTTGTAATTTATTTGAAGAAGTTTGTTAAGATCTTGAAAATAAGTTAGAAACTCCTTACATTTTAAAAAGGGGTTATAATCTTATAACCTCTTATTTTTTGAGCTTATAAGCTCACCCAAAAACCCAGTAGAATTGGAAGCTGTAAATCTTCTCAGAGACTTCTCTCATGCTCTTGCACTATCTATCCCTATGAGAAACGGAAACTGATGAAATTCCATTTGATAAAATAGTACTACCTTTTTCGGTGCCATCCATTTCTTGATGTTCAGCAAAGAGTGTTCTGCTGATTTTTTCACCAATCCAATCTGCAATGTGAGATCAGGGGGTGGGGAAAGAAAAAAAGATTGGACACTGAGCCAGCAGAAGATGACAAAAGTTACTGGTTTCTTTCAATTTTCCTGCTTCAGGGACTGAATTATTGCATTATTCAAGTATGCTAATTGTCAATAAACAGACAAGATTTACAAATAACCACAAAAATTACTACAACCCTTTTCATTTTAGGACAAGTAATCAAAATTATAGGCAAAAAGCACACCTTTACGTACAATCTAAAAATAAACACAAAAGTTCATGCAATCCTTTACAGCTTAGGACAAGTAACCAAAATTATAGGCAAAAAGCACAGCCTTCTTTAGATACAATCTAACAAATAACCATATGATTGCGCAATTTCACAAATGACCAATGGACTGATTTCATTTTCTGCAAAACACAAACCATAAAGACCAAAAATGACGGCCTTTTCTTTTATAGAAAGAAAAAACAAAAAACGAGAAAAAGCATTGACACAAAGTAATCCCCAATATCAATCTCTGCTTCGCATCACGGAAACCATCGAAGCCCAAACTTCTGCTAAAACCCCGTTTGATATTTCGCAAATTTCCAGCATTCATATTAACCACAAACCACAGAGAGAGAGAGAGTGAAATCTGAAGGAACTACAAACAAACAAACAAAAGACCTCATCGCGGTAAGCTTCAACAGGGTGTTTCCCAAGATCCTGTTCCAAGGCTTCAAGAATCTGGGCTTCGTTTTCTGCTAAATATTTAACAAGGGCTAGAAGTTGGGCTTTCCTCCAATCAACTCCTCTGGTTCTCCCGCTTCTGAAAGTTCGCCTCAGCCCCTCCAATCCCTCCATCTCTAAACCCTCCGACAGTCGCTTCAACTCTATGTATGCAATAATTGTCTTGCTAACATATTAATAGGCATTGACGTTACTTGATCCAGCATTGAATGCAAGCTGCTCACCCATCACTCGTCAGCCACGAATTAAAGACGGGCCCAGCTCGCCAGCTGCCATCTACTTCTTCCCCATCTTCAGGCAGCATGACTTTCACGCCGCCTAATTCAAGCTAGAGCTCGGGTTAAAACTTCAAAGTGACATAAATGCTGGATTGTTATGAAACTCGGGAAGCAGCCGTACCTGTAGGTTGAAAATTTCTAGAGAATGCCGTAAACGAGTAAAGTGTTTCTAATGGAGAAGTAACAGAAAGAGAGAAAGAAAAAGGAAGAAGAAACGAGAACAAGAGAGAGAAAGAGGGTTTTTGGATTGTGTTTGGATTTGTAATTTGAGTGTTTTGGTTTTGTGTTTTGGAAATAGAGATAGAAAAATAAAAATAAATAAGTATGTGTTTGAAATAGATAGTATATTTGGATTTGTGTTTTGATAAAATATAAAATAATTTAAAATAAGTGGTGTATGTTTGATGTTGGAATATATGAGACAAGTTACTGTTGGATGTCAAATCATGTCTTTTTTTGTATATATTTCTTAATATAATTGTATATGTATATAATAGTTTGTTTGTTAGTGAAATATAGTATATATATTTAAATTAAGTAATTATCTTTGTTAAATATTTTTTTAACATTTTAAATAATAATTACAAATTTAATGAATAATTTACTGCACTGTAGTATTGTCTCGAAAATGATCTTGTTACACCTACAATTTGGACTAAAAAAATATAATATATAAACATTTGAATAATAGATATTTTTAATTAAGTATGTATTATTGGTATATTGTCCTAAACATTTGAATAATAGATATTTTTAATTAAGTATGTATTATTGGTATATTGTCCTCAATTTTCAAATTTCTCAAATATTACACTGAAGTATTAAAAATTTTGAGTTCGAAATATTAAAATAGTGTAAGTTCAAAAAATTTGTAATTAATATTTAGTTTAAAAATTTTGAGTTCGAAATATTAAAATAGTGTAAGTTCAAAAAATTTGTAATTAATATTTAGTAAATTTAAGTATAGTAATGTGATGAAAATACATTCGTTAGACCTTATATTCGGATTGATTAATTATAATAGATAATTAAAGTAATAAAAAATATGAATTTCGTATATAGTACTATTGTATTATTCGCAATATACAAAACTAAGTAATTTATTGAGGTAGAAAATTTTAAAATATTTTTAGTCAGTAGCATTGATAGTAAATATTTTTAATATCAATATTTTTGTAAGTTAAAAATTATTTTTATATATAATTGTTGCTTAGATTTAACATATAGCATATATATTAAATAATATATAATATACATTATATAGATAATTTAGAAAAATTCACTATATCTCATTTGCTTTGGTGTGGAGTTTATTACTTTATATTAAATAATAATTAAAAATTAAATAAATAATTATATGCACTACAGTATTATGTTGAAAATGATTTCATCCGTCTTTATATTCGTGGTGAAAATATTTAATTGATAAATCAAATAATAAGTAATTGCATTACGCATGCAGTAATTATACAGTGTCCACACGGTTCAAATTTTGAAAAAATTTTCGTTCAAATAGAAAACTATATAGAGTCCAAAACATGTAAATAATCAAAGTTGAATTAATTAGCATTGATTAGTTAAAAACAGAACAATTAAAATTATTTTTAATCATGACATACAAGGCTGTCAATTTTTAGGGAATGATGAAAATGTAATTACACAACTGCACGATATATAAGAAATAAATGCATTTGACACTCACAAACTGCTCGATTAGTTTTTTTCTTCTTAATGATTAAATCAATATTCGACTTGAAAGTTTCCCAGTCGGCATTGTATGCCTAAGGACTGTCACGACGGCGTGGTGGTAGTCCTCGTGGTCGCGGCGAGCGCGTTGTCCTGTCTCCCTCACTGTACGTCTGGGCACTCCGATCAAACTGCACAGCAATCCGACGAATGTAGTCAGTCCATGATCCGATCCCCCCCACTTCCGAGCCCGTGTCAATACTGCGTCGTGCAGCTACTGAGGTATTACATGCTAGCGCCGAGCCACCATCTCCACGAGCTACATGGTCCACTGCATCCCATCTAGCGATGTGCATATGTGACTGTAACAATGGGGCAGTAGATTCCGATATAACAATAGGTGCATCCACGCTTTCTCTCACCGGATTACGCACGGTGTTACCACTTTCGTCATTTCCTACTTCGTTTTGTGCCTTAATAGGAACGCCTGGTAACCTGATGGGCCCCCACACCTCTAACATGCTGGGATAATGTGGCTCTGGATACTTATAGTACCGTCTAGCCAATGAAAAACGCTGTAAAAAGGGTCCAATTATAAATTTGTTAGCATTGGAAATTACAATATTATTTTCAAATGATGATTGTTAAGTAGCTGTAATCAGATTGGAATTAAAATGACGTACCCGTAACGCATGTGGTCGTAGCTCTACCTGAAACACCATAATAAATGTTTCAATATCATAATAAATCCCTGGTATCTGAGTGATGCCTTAGAACTGTTGAAATTGATTTTTATATTCGTAGAATTTATCATGGACTAGGTCTCAGGTGTAAGGATATCCAAAATGGCTATGTAATCCACGTGCCCAGTGACCCATCTGCGCCTCCGCAAGTGCATCGTCTCTCATAGGCGCCCGAGTGTTGTCGTCAAGTATCATCCACATGAAGCGCTGCTCAATATTTAAACTCCAATGGTCGTCCTGTGGAAATCCAGCACTCTCCAGATATCTGCAGTATGCCATGGCTGCAAAGAATTACGGTCAGGAAAATAATTACTGTGCAAAATCGCACCACATATACAGTTGAAAAATATAAAAAAATGTCAATTTGTTTAAAACTACTATCTAAACAGTTTTACAATTGTAAACAATCAAGCACACTCTATAATTCTTCATGCAAATAGTACTAAACGATATTATAGCGTAACATTCCAAGACAAAGTTACATTAGGAAAGTAGTTTTAATAGTTTACATATGAATCAACACTGTCCACTACGTTCATTGCTAGTTTCGATGGTTGGCTGCCCACATTTGCATTGCTATGCTATCTCGAAGGTTGCGCTAGGTTTCTATCTTATAAGTGGTTGGATGTCCCCTATGGTAGAATGAATCCATGTCAGTCTGAATATCTTTATCTGGTTCGTTGAATATGATGTCATCGTTGCTAAACTTACGGATGAAGTTATGAAGGGCGCAACAGGCAATTACTATATCGACCTGGTGGTTCTGAAGGTAGCTCGGCATCCCCCACTGTAGTATTGGAAAATGTTTCTTCAGTACACCGAAGCATCATTCAATTACATTTCTCAACCTTGAATGTGCATGGTTAAACATGTCCTGTGGGGTATGATATTGACGACCTTGTCCCCTCCACTCAGGTAGGTGATACCTTGTTTCTCAATAAGGAGCTAGGAAACATTGGTAGTTTGCGAAACCCGCATCTACCAAATAATACTTACCTGCATTGTCACAAGGTATCATCATAAAGAGAACCGCTAGTGCCACGTAATTGGTCCTTAAACTAGAGGTTGGTGGAATCTAATTTATATATTACAATGCTCATCGATTGGAGGGAAAGGAAAATTTCGATCCTGTGAAACTGCATGGTCCAGGACACGGGCATCGGCCGCACTTCCTTCCCACCCAACATACACATAAGTTAAATTCATATCGAAATCACATATTGCTAGTACATTCTGTGCTAGGCGGCCTTTCCGTGACCTGTATCGATTTTGGTCAACTTGGGGGACCCATACAGGTACCAACGTTCCATCCATCACTCCAACGCAATCCTACATCGATGTCAACAATTATTTATAGCTAGATGCATGAAATATTATGCTGAACAAGCTTGCATTAATTACGCGGTTGTGAAGACTATGAGATGGTGTTACGACAATGATAGATGTGGTACGTACCTTGAAGTATGGGTAGAAATCTGGGTTATTTGCCACTCTCGGATGTGTGTTTGTAAAATTCAGATGTGTTATTAGTTCTGGCACCATAGCGCACAAGGCAGAAAGCACTCGGTGGAATCTACGATTAATAGTCTCCAATGAGTGTTGAAATCGCTCCATATTGTCACAGTGCCTTTTATGCATGCCGACCGTTTGCATGAAAAGTGCAACCTCCTCAATTGAGGTAACTTTGGACGTCTGACCATGAGGCAGTAAACCTCTACTAGTCAATGCATCAACCAAAGCATAAAAGCATGGTTTGGTCATGCGAATGTTGTCAAAAAACCTTCCTTGGTGTGGGGTCGTCATAATCTCCGCAACCCATCCTGCTCCTTGTAGTGAAGATGTGTTACGTGGCACATTTTTTCTAAATAACTCTGGGCATATTAAATCTCTGAATACGTAAAATTCCTCTGGAACATCAGATTCGTTACTTCCTGGAGTCCCTGAGGCCCCCAGACTCTTACTTGCGAAGTTCGAGTCTAGACCCCCACCAACTCCCGAGCTTGTCATATATCCAATCGTTGATGTATTGCTAAACATAAGCAAGACAAATTAGTCCGTAAGTTACATGCAGTAGATGTCTGTTGGCTGGGGACATGAAAATACTTAACGAGTATGGGTACTTGGTATGAGTGCAATATGAGTAAATCGATATAACATACATGCACGAATACACATAATGAAATCAATTTTTTCCAATTTTCTAAGAATCAAGCAATACAGTCACTTGCCAAAGAGTACAACCATCAGAGTTTATTCTCGTCATTAAGACGTAAAAAGATCGTGCGTGTACTCTGACTGTGAAAACGCTCCAATGCGGTGGTGAAGATGTGTTAGGAAATGGATCGGGTTAAGATGGATAACAGGTGGAATATGAAGGCGATAAAAGACACACGAATTTGTTAACCCAGTTTGGATATAAATCCTACGTCTGGGGGCGATACCAAGCCAGGAGAAAACACTCAAAGAGGAGAAAAATTGAGGAGTACAACACACACACACTTGTATGCAAGTCTTCACCACACGTGAAAGACAACACTCACCCTCGTCTCAACTCTTTCTTTTCTCTCTACTCTATTCTACTCTACTCTACAAAACAATGCTAATAAGAGTAGTATATATAGCCATGACTTATCCTTTTTCCAACTCAACTTGGGATTTCTAAGTTGAATGAGGTTATCCTTCTCCAACTCAACTTTGAATCGGGTTATCCTTCTCCAACTCAACTTGGGAATTCTAAGTTGAATCAGGTTATCCTTTTCTTCTTCAAATCAATCTTCACAACTTAACAATCTCCCACTTGAAGATTGATTAGCTTTTCTCCACTTCTTTCTTGGTCCCGCCGGGTTTGTCCACTCTAGTCATCAAGGCCAGTCGAAGCCGTACACAGCTTCAACTTCTCCATCGCAACCGCCTTGGTCAGCATGTCCGCAGGATTCTTTTCTCCTTGGATCTTCTCCAGCTGCAGTGCCTTCTTCTCCAGAAGTTGTCGGATGAAATGGTACTTGATCTCGATGTGCTTTGTCCGCGAATGGAACGCGGGATTCTTTGCCAGATGGATCGCACTCTGGTTATTGCTATGAAGAATCACATCTGCCTGAGGTTTCCCTAATTCACCCAAGAAGTGTTGCAGCCAAATGAGCTCCTTAGCCGCCTCAGTAACTGCCACGTACTCAGCTTCCGTCGTGGACAGTGTGACAACCTTCTGCAGCTTTGAGACCCAGGATACGGCTGTCCGCCATATGACTACGACTATCCACCGAACACCGGTTCTTTAAAGGGTTTACCCATGATTAAAAGGATCATTTACTCTTAAGATTGTGTTATGGGTTGACCCTATAGGGAAAACCTAACCCCTTTCTAGGGAACTTTTTTCTGACCTATTCACCAGAAGCTTGTACCGAGCCTTTGAATGGATTAGGGTTCTTCCCATTTACCCTTTCTTTTTCTAGTTTCTCATTCCGTGACTCAATCAGTTAGTTACTTAGTTAGTAAGAAAGAAGTGACCCTAACTCTTTTGGAAAAGCGGATTCGTTAGCGCTAACTCTTATCTTCTTCCTTCTTTCCTTTTCTCTGGACAAGGTAATGTAATTCCGGGTTCTCCTCCTGTCTTTGTTTCGGCCTTCCCCATTAGGGTAACTCTCAGCCCACATAGTTTGGAACCTAGGGTGGATAAAGAAATCCAAGTTATTAATATTAGCGAGCCATCCATGTATGAGTTATCAGTGAGCCATTATTGGGAAGAGATAACCATAAGGGCTTCCTCACCCCTATTCATTCCCTATAATATCCAATCCTTGCTTCGAGGAGCAGGCTCGACTGTAAAGGAGAGATAGGGCATGGACAGTCTCCCATAACAAGAATAGGAATACGCGAGCCTTCCAATTCAACTCAGGCTCTAAAGGACACCCAATGGTGTGCTGCCATGGTTGAGGAATTCACTGCTCTTGTGCGCAACAATACAAAAAGCTTGTACCTGCTCTGCTGTACCCAATCAGAATGTTGTCGGCTGCAAGTAGGCTTTCAGGATGAAACGACATTCTGCTGGCTCCATTGACAGATAGAAACCTCGTCTAGTCGCAATGGGCTTTCACCAATTTCATTACCTTGATTACACGGAGACTTTCCGCTTTTCATTCCTCATACCGGAAGAGAAGCCGATTATCCAAGCTGGACTGATTTCTTTACTGTTGATTCCGAATCGGTATTGGCAATTTTTTCTTTGATTCATTCCCTTGCGCTTGAACTAAGGGACAGGTGGAGGTGGGATTGATCCCACTTGGCTTAATGGAATTGATTCCAAAGGCTATCTAGAGTCGAGTCGGCCCCCTAAAGGATATCGCATAGCAAGCCTCCCGTGCATTGAAGGCGGAGATCCTCTTTCTGAGGGAATGATTTTAGCACAGGGGCGTAGCGGTCAGACAGAAGAGCGCATGCCCCGAAGAGAAGTCTGTTCCTTTTGATTAGGACAGACTTCCTAGCCGAATAGCGACATGTTAGGAAAGAAGCTAACAACCCCGTAGACTTTCCGCTGCAGTTTCATAGTATCCTTACTTAACATCCCGTATAGGAGTGAAAGAATAATTAGAATGGTCTCTGCTGGCTCACTGCCTTCTAAAAAGAACCCATAGTAGTTCACTCGGCCTACTCCCAGTAGCCCCCTTCCCTCACTCCCACGATAGAGAATGAAATCCATGGACGAAGGAGCGAAGCGATTGAATTCTGTCTATCTTTTAAGACATGGGACTGACATCTTACCTGTCAGCTTAGGGAAGCCCCCTTTTAATGATTCAACAAATACCGTAGCGGGCCCCGCTGTCAGACATTTCGTTCTCGAAGGTCCATGAAGGTGCATGGTACGTTGAAGTACAAGATCAAGCCAGTTGGCTATGGTAAGAGGGCATAGTGCTTGTGCGCCTTGAGTACCTCTAAGTCACACCTTCTTTAGCCTGTCACGAAGACAGCCGGTTGGGAGAACCTCGTATTCGAGTGCTTTCTTATTCTTATAGGATGATTCTTGTAAATGGGAAAGGAAAGCACCAGACAGATAGAAACCTCGTCTAGTCGCAATGGGCTTTCACCAATTTCATTACCTTGATTACACGGAGACTTTCCGCTTTTCATTCCTCATACCGGAAGAGAAGCCGATTATCCAAGCTGGACTGATTTCTTTACTGTTGATTCCGAATCGGTATTGGCAATTTTTTCTTTGATTCATTCCCTTGCGCTTGAACTAAGGGACAGGTGGAGGTGGGATTGATCCCACTTGGCTTAATGGAATTGATTCCAAAGGCTATCTAGAGTCGAGTCGGCCCCCTAAAGGATATCGCATAGCAAGCCTCCCGTGCATTGAAGGCGGAGATCCTCTTTCTGAGGGAATGATTTTAGCACAGGGGCGTAGCGGTCAGACAGAAGAGCGCATGCCCCGAAGAGAAGTCTGTTCCTTCCTCCACCGATTTTAACTCGGGCAACCGTCCTTTCGACTTCAGCACGTTCATTCCTTTCTCGCTCATGTGGCTCAAGCGATTGTGCCACAAGTTAGCCTGCGATACAGTTCCTGCAAAGGGGATGTTTGAACTGGATCCTCCCGCTATGTAGAGCGTTCCCGACTTTAGTCCTCGTGCCAAAGTCATTGCTCCCCGACTGATCTTCCACTTCGCGTCTCCAAACGTCGTGTGGAATCCATCACTATCCAGCTGTCCGACTGAGATCAAGTTATGTTAGGAAAGAAGCTAACAACCCCGTAGACTTTCCGCTGCAGTTTCATAGTATCCTTACTTAACATCCCGTATAGGAGTGAAAGAATAATTAGAATGGTCTCTGCTGGCTCACTGCCTTCTAAAAAGAACCCATAGTAGTTCACTCGGCCTACTCCCAGTAGCCCCCTTCCCTCACTCCCACGATAGAGAATGAAATCCATGGACGAAGGAGCGAAGCGATTGAATTCTGTCTATCTTTTAAGACATGGGACTGACATCTTACCTGTCAGCTTAGGGAAGCCCCCTTTTAATGATTCAACAAATACCGTAGCGGGCCCCGCTGTCAGACATTTCGTTCTCGAAGGTCCATGAAGGTGCATGGTACGTTGAAGTACAAGATCAAGCCAGTTGGCTATGGTAAGAGGGCATAGTGCTTGTGCGCCTTGAGTACCTCTAAGTCACACCTTCTTTAGCCTGTCACGAAGACAGCCGGTTGGGAGAACCTCGTATTCGAGTGCTTTCTTATTCTTATAGGATGATTCTTGTAAATGGGAAAGGAAAGCACCATTGACTTTTGTCACCCGAGAAGTTCTTGGGGCATGTCATCAAGGCGAGGAAGGTAGGGCATTTGCGGATTTAGAGTACGAGACGCCCTAAAAAGTCAGCATCACCTTGTTCATTGCTGAGGGTTTCTCGTACATATCGGCAAGAGTCTGTAGAACTTCCTTCGTGCTCTTTGCTCCCTTCACATGATAGGCGACATTCCGAGAGAGCGACAGGATTATTGCGCTCATCGCCTTTCGATCGAGCACCTTCCATTCTTCATCACTCGTCTTCTCGGACTTCTCTGCAAGTGGTTCGTATAGGTCCTTCCCGTACAGGTAGGCCTCCATCTGCATACGCCAAAACCCAAAGTCGGAACCATTGAACCGTTCGACTGGAAACTTTCCCTCCATCTTAACTCCTTGAATCAGGCTCTTGATACCAGTTGTTAGGAAATGGATCGGGTTAAGATGGATAACAGGTGGAATATGAAGGCGATAAAAGACACACGAATTTGTTAACCCAGTTTGGATATAAATCCTACGTCTGGGGGCGATACCAAGCCAGGAGAAAACACTCAAAGAGGAGGAAAATTGAGGAGTACAACACACACACACTTGTATGCAAGTCTTCACCACACGTGAAAGACAACACTCACCCTCGTCTCAACTCTTTCTTTTCTCTCTACTCTATTCTACTTTGCTCTATAAAATAATGCTAATAAGAGTAGTATATATATAGCCATGACTTATCCTTTTTCCAACTCAACTTGGGATTTCTAAGTTGAATCGGGTTATCCTTCTCCAACTCAACTTTGAATCGGGTTATCCTTCTCCAACTCAACTTTGAATCGAGTTATCCTTCTCCAACTCAACTTGGGATTTCTAAGTTGAATCAGGTTATCATTTTCTTCTTCAAATCAATCTTCACAACTTAACAAGATGATGTCTGGCAGATCGTTAAACTTTGTCAACTCATCTACGCACCGGTCAATTGATTCAGTAGCTTTGGGCCCAGTTCGGTCAATCTTCCCTAGAAGTGATTCATTCAACCTATCCATCGTCTCACACTTCTTAGCTTGCAACTCACTAGCTATTCATCGGAATCGACGCCCGCTTCCAGATGGACCAGCGGAAGCCTGCGATGGTCCCGGGGAAGAAAAGTATTCGGGACGTCATGGGAACAGATTGAGATAATGTTGTATTTTCGTACTCATCTCGTGAACAACGGCTGCCCGATTGAGTGCCATCCATCTGTTTATCGTCTATGTGGTTGGTGTTGTGGATTGTCCGACGTTGTTGTGATTACGAACGCGCGAGCCCACCAGTTGCGGTGTTCCGTGAGAACATTTTAGTGCATAGGTCAAAGCGTTGAAGCCCATGCTCAATTATTTTTTTATATTCCGGATTTTCCTGCATTCATTTACATTGTCAAGATATGTAATTAGTTTGTGACTCTGTAAGGATTCTGCAAGGACACTGCAATCAAGAAGGCAACACGAGTAGATGTTTACCCGATACAGCTCCTCCAAGCGTCCTGCATCGTCTGTTATGGTATTCCTTTCTGAATCCCATCCCCACCCACTCCCCCTATTCAAAATTTCGTTTAACAAATGCCAAGCACAACGCAGCCTGTTAAGTTTGCCCTTAAGCTGTACCGTCGTAAGAAGACAACCCTGACTCATAACCGAGTTCATTCGCTCGGTTACACGAGCCCAGACTAACGGTGGAAATGTGGATGATTGGAGTCGGTGTGTGATGAACTCCTCGTGCATTAACTTAATGAACACGCATTCCATTTCCGTGGTCCATAACACTTTATGGTATCGAGATGAGTGGGATGAACCAGCGTCATTTAGGTGTTGCATCTTTGTGGATTGTCTTATATATCAAAGTATCGTAACAATTGATTACAATCGTTTATATATCCATAAGGAAAAAAACTGCCGCACATCACAAAGGGTTGGAATTATAACAAACAGTCATTATCTCGCTAATGAGTTACTAGAACATAAAACCATGTGTTATTATTTCTGTTAAAGTACAATATTTATACTTTTTTATTATTTAATAAATTATAAATAAAATAATAAGTTAATTCTTAAAACTATAAAAAATATAGTGAGAAAAAATGAATGAAAATTAAAATAAAAAAGAAACAACTATTGAAAAATAGTAAATGAGTTCAAATTTGAAACACATATTTGGTCACAGATCATGCCGCGTTTTGAATAAAATAAGGCACCGTTTATTTATTTAGGTTATTAATCTTATTATTTAATATTTATTTATGTTAGATTTGGTATAGAATTATATATATATTTGTTATATTAAATTAATTGTGTTTTGGCCTCATCAGTCAAATAAAAAAACGAATCATTCCTTTGCTTTATGGAAAGAACCAATCAAAGAATTTCATTATATCTATTCTAAGCATTCTATTTCATCTGATAGTTCGTAAGGATAAAATAAGGGATAGAGTATAAAATAGACTTCTTTCTTTTTTTTATTCAAAATTTCTTAAAATAAATTTGAATAAAAATAATATAAAGAAACCTAAATTTAATAAATAAATAAATTTCGTTCAAATTAAATATTAAAATTAGCATATCAAAACAATTGAGACGCCAATTTACCAATTTTCAATTATATATAGTATAGGTAAAGATCGTATAAAAAAATACCTCTCTACTATTAAATTTAATCAATACCTATTATATATTAAAAACGAACACTTACTGTTAAATAGAAACGAAGTTTTTATAGCACCTTCGTAGTGCAAATGTGCAAATTGACTAACATTGTTTTTAAAATTTCACTTTTAACAGGCAAGCTACATTTCTGTTATATAAAAAATATTGATATTCACCAATTATAATAATTTATCAGTAGGATCCCGCCTCTACTTTGATGTTGAATTATAAGCATACAGATGAAGACTTATTGAAAGAGATCCACAAGGAGCAACTAGAGGGTTTCAAATTGACAAGAAATTTTTTTACCTCTTTATTGAAAAATAGCTTGTACAGTATCAAACATCATCCACAGTGGAATAATGAATTCACATGCGTAAGACCATTTTAGCTAATTTCTTCATCAAGCATGAAACGTTTTGATGGTGTATTGCTTATTTCAATCACAAGCTGCTACGACAGGATGCCAGCAAAATTTAATAAGAAATCTGATCAAATTATTCACAGTGAGAGACTCACATTACTCTCGACACATAATTTCAGGATATCTAATCTTTATTTATCGCAAAATGATACATCAAGAAAGTTTCTAAAAGTTCAATGTAAGCAAATTGAGAGCAATCATCACTGTGCTATGGAAGGAACAAAAGCAATGACACTATTAGTATCTTACAAATTCTATAAGTGTAGATCTTTTCTTGTTTAAGTCTATGCTTCCCCCCTTAATATTCTAACAGATACATATCAGCACATGAAGCATACAATTGGTTTTAGGTTTATGCTATGCCCCAAGCAACCTGAAACATGTTGCCCTCATCTACTTGTCATATAAAAAATAATGCCTAATCATTTTCGTAGTAAAGCAAACATCCTACAATTGGAAAGAAAGATTAAAAAGAGAAGAAACTATTGTCTGCTGATATTTGTCTTTCACATAAGATACTTCTTTCTCACCCCTAGTTCTCTACAGACTCCAAACCATGCTGCCAAGGCCAAAACGAAAGGAAATTTCAAGCTCAAGATAATGTTCCATCTGCTTTCAAGCTTACAAACAAATTGTTAAACTCAAACTCAAATTAGCATTATCTGCACCAGTTTGGAAAACTTGTGAGCTGAATTTACTTATTCAGTGCCAGTTGGGTCAATCCATATCACACAGTGGAACCTACTGAGAATCGTGTTATCCTTCAAACGCAAATCTTATCCTTGTCATCCTATGACATAATGCTGCAAGTAATCAAGGCAAGATCATCTAGTGCATTTGAGAGTCAAACTACTAGACTTAAGAAGCTGTTCTTATAACCTAATCTTTTAAGAAAACGGAAACCATCATAAATTCTACTCCTTATGTAGTTAGACAAATACAAGAAGTATGAGCAAAAACCTCAAAGTGGCACATTTGCTGGAGTTATCATATATATCTCTATAAGGTATGAGTTACATGGATATGGAGAAAGGTAGGCAATTACTTGTCATAATGAGTGTCAGAGATTATAGTTACCTAAACAATCCAGTACTCAACTAAAAGATATATCGACAGGAAAATGCTGGGCCCACTCCACAATCAATTCCCCGACTGATCACACAGACAAAATGAAGAATATATACTACCATAAACATTAAATATGTTCAACACCTACAAAATTGAAAGTAACATAGAAAGTAACTTAACCAAGTGATAACTGCATTAACAAACATAAATTATCACTACATATCTCAAATATCAGATTGTTATGAAGGCAATAACAACACATCATTGAATACAAATATAGGCATTCAGCTTTACTCACCGGGAAAAGGTACCGAGGTCTCGCTTTGATTGGCAGCGTGAAAAACTTATAAAATGAGATCTGAATCTTATAACGCTCTGATTTATCAATATGAACTATGAAAGCTTCAATGTGGTGTTTATACCACACTATATATTATATATATAGACATACAACCGTTTGCAGATTATTGTAGATGCAAAATTGAACCACTATTCAATGTGTGAATCAACAGGAACTGCAGGAAAAGGTGAAAATCTGACAATAATTTAAAAAAAGAAAGCACTGTGCACATGTGAAAGATAGATCATCACAGACAATAATTTAAGGCAAATATTGTTGAACCGTACAAACTTTTCAGTATACTACATCCACACCCAACTCTGAAGACATCAAAAAATTCAAAAATCAGAAATTGAATGGAAGAAATCGTGCAATTAAAGTAAAAGAACAAGAAATTGTTGGCAAACTTAACAGAGGGAAATTCGTCATTTCGCTTTATAAACGCACGGTGTGGAACGAGGACTAGGTGGCACGTGAGAAATCGATTCCAACAGCCGGCGGCACACATTTGACGTGAATGGCCAGTGGCAACGGACTCTAATGGAGTTTGTGGCTTGGTCATGGTAACACCGTCGTGGTGGGAAGACGTGGGTGATAGCAGCGCTGGGGCTATGCTGTCGATGGAGTTCTTCTCACTACGCCGTGGTGGGTCTGACGCCGGTGATGATGGTGCTAGGCTGTGGTCGGTTCGATCGGAATTTGTGGGGAGAAAAGGTTGAAGACGATGACAAGGAGCTGCAATTTTACACTTTAAAAAACACTAATTTCTGTTATGGGCTAGGTCTATAAAATAAAAAAAAAATAGGTTAGTAGTCTGTTTTTACACCTAGTCAAGGTGTAAAAACTAAAACCAAACATTGCTGTGTTTTTGGCCCATCTCGATAATGGGCCAAAATTGGAATCCAAACACAGCATTGATTTTTGACTTTTTGTATTCTTCTTCTTATTATTATTATTATTACAACTACTACAACTATTATTATTATTATTATTATTACTACTACTACTACTATTATTATTATTATTATTTTAAATCATGAGAATTATAAATTTTTTACATAGATATAGTTGAAATTACTATGTGTTCACAATCTGCAAAATTTATATATTTATAAATGTTAGTATAACATTGATGTAACTATCATCTTATATTGTTGAACAACATGGGGTAATCGGGTCATCAAAATTCATATCAGACCGTTAGATATGATAAAACTTACAAAAAAATACATTTGATAAAGTTTTAGACTTATTGGATATATGGATGTCAAGATATCGTACTCAAAACATAAGAGTAATCATTCAAGACAGTGTAGCGTTGAATCAGACCATATAATTTTAAATCATACCATCTAATATGATCTAATGGACACAGTCTTGTATATATTTATATTTCGTATGAATCAGGTGCCCAAATTTTAAGATATCATAATTATTGATTAAACTTTTTAATCACATTATATAATAATAAAATAATAATTAGAATTGTTCAACCATCATCATCATCATTATTATTATTATTATTATAATAATTTTTAGATTAATTCATAGGAATTACTAAATTTTGATATAAATTTATAAATAATTAAAAATTATAAGTGAATTACTTGTCAATTTAAAAAATATTAACGTAATACAAATATATATTAAAATATAACATAAAGTTCTATATATCATGTTAAATAATAATTTTAATTATAAAAAATATTATAATTTACTAAGTTGATTAAATGTATAAATAAAAGTACCATAATTTATTATTATCTAAACTAAAATATATGATACTGATTAATAATTATAATATATGGTCAATTTAGATTATAAAATTGATCAAATATTGAATATAAAAATAAATATATAAAAAATTCAAAAGAATGTATATAAGAAAAAAATTCACCAGCTCGCGAGCTGAACAGCCTCCAATGAGCTCAAAGTCGAGCCTGCTCGACTCATCTGTCACCCCTACTTTCAATGTTATTAACTTGTTTTCCACGATGATCTTAGATCCTATTTGGATTATTTAAAATATATATATATATATAGTGTGAATTACAACTCCCAAAATTATTGCATATTCGCAAAAGTCGTGTCCGCAATAGAATAGCTATTTTAGCTTACCAACAACCGCCCGGACCCTTCGAACTCAACCCAATACCCACCCCTATCAAATGCAGAAAGTCATAATATATGGACCTGAATACGGTGATATAGAGATGATATGATATGGATATGATAGTATATAAAAAATAAAAAATTAAGACATGATATGGTCTCATAAAATTAAAATATGCAATATGAAAAATATCAAGATAAAATATAAAATAAGTATATCTTACATCTATATTTTTAATCAAATTACACTTCAAAAATATATACAATCAGTTTATTTCAAAAAGTGCGCAATGAAATGTTTTTAATAATTCAAATTGATGGAGAAAAGAAATTAAGCTAAATAAGGTAAGGATGATATTCTCGAGAAGGAAGGTTCAAGTCAAACTTACCAAATTTATGGATAATAATGAATTACTAGAATAATCCCAACCAATAAATCGTATCCCTATAATAGGGGGTTGGTGAAGGTTAAAGTAGTCTTTGCCCATACTTACCATAAATATCATAAATTTATATTAGTATAAATATCCCCTCATTTTTTTATTTAAAGGGGAATGAAATCATTTTTATCAAACTTTAGTGTAAAATGTGTTGAATGACGCCCATATAATACAAATTTAGTTGATACTTTGGACATCATAATTAATTAAAGGATAAATTGTGTAAAACCATTGTGTTTTCAGTTTTTAGCTAAAAACCCCTGTGTTGATTTTATAGGTAAAAAACATCCTGTA